>NC_137945.1:26454669-26527169 GCF_963969265.1 Rhamphochromis sp. 'chilingali' | reverse complement strand
CAGCTGATAAAAATCAACTTCAAAGCATGATACCGCCACCACCATGGCTCACCATGGGGATGGTAACATGCTTTTGAGAGACTTTAGCATTTTTTTTGCAAATTGTGCCTGGGCTTGGATGTCTTTCTTTGTCAGAGAAGGCTTCCGTCTTGAAACCCTGCCCCATAGTCCACACATGTGACAACATACAGGATGTTGTCATATGTAGCACACAACCAGTACATGCCGAATATACCTGCACATCCTTCAGTATTGCTGTAGGTATCTTGGCAGCCTCCCTTATTGTACGTTTTTAATTATTCATATTTTTGCCCACAACAGATCTGTTTGGTTTTCAGATGAATTGTGCAGAGGTCAAAGTTCATGTTAATGGTGGGAAAAGAGTTGAAATAATTTTTTGTGGTCTTGTTTTTTTTTTAACATCATAAAAACCTGGCATTTTAACAGGGATGTGTACACTTTTATATCCACTGTACTCAGTGATTTTTGTTTTAACCTGAAAGGCTAAATCTACCTTACACAGTGTGCAGGCTTGATGTGACAGCTTCATTTCACCCGTGTAAATAACAACCCTTGGCCTGAGTTTACCTCTGAGTACATGAGTTCTGTGGATTTAAAAGAATAGCTTCATTTAGGAATATGCTTCATGTACACAGGATGTAATCATTAAGCTCTTCAAACTAACTTGTGGTCACTCTGCAGGACACTGATGTGAGGTGGACCTGCCTCAGGTGAAACTGCTCTAATGTGTGTGTTTGTGACTGGCATGCAAAAATTAAAATGCGCATATATTAGGTGCATGTTAGCTCAGTGAGTCACTGACCACAATCATACAACTGAATATTATCACCTTAAATTTTAAGGTGTTCTACAGATACAATTCCATGATGATTTAAAGTTAAGCATGCAAACTGTGACAGCCCACATTAAACATGTCCAGTTTTTCCTATAATGAGGTCAGCGTATGTGCAAGTAATGGCTCATGACTCTGTATCATATAGAGAGCGTCCCTAATGTGGTCTCAAAGGCATACAGCTCTGGGTATGAGCACAGAGGCCTCATGTTTACAAGGTGCAGACAATATGAGAGAGTACCGGCTTAGAGGAAGCAGGAATGGAGCAAAAAACATGATTACTCCTGAGCAAATTAACTCTACAGACAGCTGTTTTCATTTATCTTGATGTAACGTGTATCTGGATTTCATTTGTCTGCGAGTCTGCCTTTTGTCTATTAGGATTGTCTTTGATGCATGACTTTCTTATGCCTCTCCACAGGACGTGGACTTGAATCCAGACCCCAATGAGATCAAAAGCCACTGTTATGTGAGCAAAGAGGAGCTGAAGGAGATGTTGGAGAAGGCCAAGCGCAAAGAACTGGAGATCACGCCCTGGTTCAGTCTCATTGCAGAGACCTTCCTCTTCACGTGGTGGGACAACCTGCAGAACCTCAAACAGTTCATGGATCACCACAAAATCCACCGCATGTAATTCTATCCAGGATCCGGCTCCTCTTCCAGCATTTCAAGCTCTTTGATTTATGCAGAACTGACATAAAAATACAGTCGGCTGAGCTGCTGGAGAACTGAAAATAAACCTCCACTCAAGATGTGAGGTTTCCACTAGCTACTTTGGAGAAGGTGTGGAGCTTCAGCACTGTAACGCAAAGTAAAGAATGTCTTAGTCATGTGATCTATAAGGTGATTTATGTAGGTTTGTAGCACTGAGATGCATCCATCTTCACTGTAGATCAGACGTTTGCTGTAGTGCTCACGTGTCATCTTTCAGGCAATAGTTCGGATGAGCTGGGTTCACAGCCTGAGCAGAAGGTGATGTTAGCAGGAAATGTGACACTAAATAAGAACAGCTCCACAAAGGCAGCAACCTATTTTTATATAATAATGTGAAGTGCCTGATTATAGGTCGTTAGCCTGAGGGGATTAGTATCTCTAAGTCACAACTGCTATCACTCTGCATTGTTGACAGTGACATCAGTGAACAAGCTGTATCTTTGTACACTTTTACACAATAAAGTATTTGTGTGAACTTTGCACGAGCATTTATTTTTGAATTTTAGATTCAATTGATTCACTACTAGCTGAATAATACCTTGATTTTTGTGGTAATAATTTCGGTAAGTTGTACATCTTATATCAAGTCGAGCTTTTTGAAACCAGACCTCAACTGAGAGGCCAAGGGAGAGATTATATGGTGGTGATTTGGCAATATCATGGGAGGTCTGCCCTTAAGTATACTTTGCGTTATCGTTTCTTTGCCTCACGGGGGGAATGTAACTCACAAAATGAACATATTATTCATTAAGACTTAAATCTAGAGAAAGCTGATATGTGAATTTTTTTTTAGCTGAAATCGTGTAATTGGTGATTCTTGAATCATATTTACTTTGTGGACAGAAAAACACCTTCGTAGACTGTCTGGGGTCACTTTTCTTAATGTGGAACTTTTGTGGAATATTTCAACACTGAATTATCTGCTTTTAGTTTAGTATTTAACAACTGAAAACATTATGGCAACACTGAGAAGACAAATCATTAGGAGTGTGTTGCCGTCTTAGTCCTCTTTCTGTAGGAAAACTTCAAAAAGCTGACTCAGTTCTTGTCTGAGGTACAGACCAGGAATAACGGAAATACGATCCTCACACCCACCAGGGAATCGCTCCCAGCTGTAGGTTCACCTCCTCCTGCTGAAGTCAAAGAGCAGCAAAAAAACAGTCTAATGTAACATCACTCAATATTTCTGTGATTCTTTAAATAGGCTTAAAAGATCATTCTTATAACTTTATTCTACAAAACATCTAAACTACTCCGCATGGTGAGAAGTTACATTCAAACTCTTAAAGAGAAGCAGCAGGTAACGCATAGCTCCGAAATCCTCACCACACAGGAAGTGGTGACAGGTAGTTCCCTGCATCCTGCAGCTGGAGCTTCCTCCTCGCCCTCTCTTCAGCATGGCCTCCTAGAGTCTGAGCAACTCTCCACCAGCGTCACAAAGGCCATACAGACACTCATTATAAGCTCTAAATTGGGTGGGGGGAAAAGCATGAATCTTAAACTGGAACTGAAGAAAAATGATAAAAGATATTGAAAATAAACTCAAGCTGAATAGCACGATGTCTTGGCTTGAATGGTTTTTCTAAGTTTTGTTTTTTGTACAGAGGAACATTCACATGAGACATAACAAGAAAGACAGGACTGTAAAGCTGTAAAGGACAGAATAGATGGGGCATCGACAGCTAGGTACTGACGTGCAGTCAATGGAAAATTGATAGCAATAAACTTTATCCTGATATATATGTTCAGCTGCAAACAAACAGAAACATGGACACATTTGCATTTATATGTATATACATGAATACATTCTCAAATATAAACATACATATGTGCCTGTGCACACGCACACACCCTGCATTTATGAACATATTTCTTCAGTATACACATGTATACTGTGGGCATTAGAAAGAATGCATTTTCAGGGCACTTCCGCACTGGCTTTAGTTTGCAGAGTTGAAAGCCTCGTCTGTCTTTTAAATACCGTACATGACTGTATCCACAAATCCTTACACTCAAGACCAGCAGAGTGGATCAACATCCTAAACTATGCTGTGGAATTAACATAACACTAACATTAGTAGCAACAGAAATGGCTTCAACTTTACTGTGTGCATGAGAAATAAACAGTTTCTAGTTCTTTGTAAGGGGTAAATGACGCTCTGATTTAATTTGTTTGAATAAAATAGGCTTTATTTGCATGCTTAATGCACAATGAAGGCACAGTTCCCACTTCTTTCAGACCACAAAGCAGATGAAACGTGATACACTCGTTTCATTGTAAAACCATATAAAAACAAAAAGGTAAAAACAAACAAAAAAAACCCATAAATGTACATGACTAGGACCTGATCCATTTATCACCCGAACAATGTTAGCTGTTTGCCAATCCTTCAGTATCAGGTAAAGAAGTTACGGTAGATATGCCCTTGAAACATGCAGCTTCCCTGTTGGCAGCATGTATGTTTGGAAAGCCACAAAACAAGCAAAGGTGGGCAGAGTAAACAAGGTAAGAGAAGAAAAAAAACAAAAGTCTGCCTATATATCAAAGTATCAGATTATTAAACTCACCAAATATCGTTATCGATCTTAAAGACTACTGTATCATTTAGACTCTATATATGACTAACGATCAGTCCTGAGTTTGGTTTCTACTGTGCCAGCATGTTTAATACCGATTTATGTTCCTCTTAGTTGTTGGTCCAGTTGAAGAAATGATCCCGTGGTAACTTTGCTAATCTTCATCCAAGTGATAAAGTATCTAAATGTAGCTGACACAAAACTAGAAACTGGCATTATACATTCCAGTTATCACAACATCATTTCAGAATAATACTCTGGGTTTGGCATTTCATTCTAACTAAACAGAATAATATAATGTTTTGCTATAAATGTGCAATAATGCCACAGCTTTTAGAAGAAGCTCCACGTGCCAAAAACAACAAGAATAAACATGTGGTATGATGCTATCAAAAGATAATCTTTATTATTTTACATTTTACCTCCATCCATCCATTTTTTTCCCGCTTATCTGGGGCCGGCTCGTGGGGGCAGCAGCCTAAGCAGAGAAGCCCAGAACTCCCTATTCTACATTTTACCTAATTTTTATAATTTGCTTCTGGAGCCAACAAACACGCATTAAAAAAAATTAATCACACTGCTTTGCAGTGTTTTATCTTGTAAATCTGAATATCCTGTTATTCAGTAAATATTACATTAACACTAAAGCCTTAAATCTTAGTGTGGGTTATTTTGCAGTTGCTTTAGAATTCACTGTAATCTCAAAAGCACCAAGCCTGTTTTAGCATCTAAAAGCAATAACAGATTATTCAACCGAGGAGAGTGATTGTGTAGGATGTGTTTTCTATTATCTCAGTGTGGTGATTGCATAATGTGAGGAAGCTATGAGGTGATCTATAGTTGCTGGAGATGAGATGAGTCTGCTACACAGTGCCTGCAGGGTTGGTTGCAGGGTTGGAGTTGGGTGGACTCAGTTTCATGGTATTAAAAAAATCCACCAGCTGACCTGGTACTTCAGCCAGCACGGTCTTTGCCAGCGCTTCCTTCGGTGCCTGAAGAGCAAAAAGAGTCAAGTCAAAAACAGTGAAGAGGAAAATAATTCTACATGTTTTTAACTGATTCCTTGCACGAGTATTGAACACAGCAAGGAGAGAGTGATGGAAATGAAGAGAGCTTAAAGGAAAATTCCACACACTTTAATAAACATTGGATTTCAGATGTTATCTTGACACTTTCTGAGGCTGTAATTACGTCACACTCCAGCAGAGATGATTATACTTTTGAGGCCGGTGGTAGGCTAACATTAATCAAAACTCCTGGACCGATCAAAGATGTGCTCAACTGCTTATCACTTTAACAACAAAGTGCCGCTTTAACAGCGTTACGTAAATAGAGGAATTTTCCTTTAATATAAGTCAGAGTGCCACCAGTGCCTTTAACCAGAGCCACAGATACTCAGTCAGACAGTACGACAGACTTTGTTGTACCAGACTGATGATGAATCGCATGCAGTGATTCATTGCTGCAGTTTTTCGTGCAGGTGAAGGAGAAGTTAGATGAAAGCAGGGTTTATGACTTAATATTTCTGAGGTACCCCTATGAAGGACTAGGATCTTGGGGAGGCTTCAGTTTCAATGAACTGAAGAAGGAGGTCACTTGCTGAGGTAACTCGGCCAATACGCTTTGGGCAAGAGCCTGGCTGGGCGCCTGAAAAGAAATGGATAAAACAAAGCAAAGAGATAAGCTAAAGCTGTTTCCACACATGCGCTGTAGCTCTGCATGTTTCCAGACATTACACAGGTTGTGGTAATGCATCTGTCAGTCTCAGTCAGACTGGACATTAAACGGCCGTCAGCCTCCCGGCTCTCTTTTAACAACGCACTCATGTGGGAAGAGCCCATGAAACCTCCTCTCCTACACCAAACAGCATATTTCACTGGCATGAAATGTAAGGCTCCAGTGAGGCAGCCCATAGAGTGGACTACACGAAGCAGAGACCCAGCATTAGCACACCCAACTTGGGACTTACATGGTGTAAGTGTGGGTTTGCCCCGCCTACACAACCCCACAGTTCACCCACACTTTCCCACTGTGGGCCCACATGGGCATTGTTCTTGGGATGTGGAAAATGTGAGAAGGGACATTCTCTGGTTGTCCTAACATGTTTCCCGCAACATTTCATGTGTGAAAACAGCTTAGATGATTTTTAGGCTGAGGCGCAGGCAATCCCTCACTTTGGATATATATGATTAACTGGTATTGGCTCGAGAAACACTCTGCTCCGTTTAGTTTGTAATTTTAATGTCAGCTTAGAAAAAAAACAAAAAACAAAGTACATGCAATGTGGACATAAAAATCAGGGGGACACCCAAAGCTAACAGCATCCAGAAACCTGGTACATATAGATATAAAACAAAAACAACAAAAACTTGATGTTTTTACTGTCACTTACATTTTGAAACTGCCTGAATGGTACAAACTGGACAATGTCTCTCATGGCAGCCTCGCCAGTGAGAGAGCGCAAACGACCATCGTCTCCATCCAGGAACTCCATGGCACTGAAGTCCGCCCCTCCGACCCCGACGATGATGATAGACATGGGCAGGCGAGATGCGTTGACGATAGCGTTGCGCGTCTCGTCCATGTCCGTGATCACTCCATCAGTGATGATCAGCAGAACAAAATATTGCTACAAGAAGACAACAACAACAAAAACACAACTATTACAGCAACATGTAAGCAAGAAGCTTTTGAATCCTCATCAAAACTCTGATATTTGCTCAGTTCTACTGCTTAGTGCCCCTCGAGCATCAGAAAGCCCCATCCCCTGTTATCCTGTAGCTTTGGATCAAGCTATTATTAAATCACCTGCTTCAATGTGAAGATTATACAACCATTACACTGACAGGACTGCCTGAACCAAATGTTTACTGAGAGTATAAATGAGGTAGTGAATTCATAACCCACTTTTTCCTTATTAACAGGACAGCATATGTGGCCATGATGTAAGATTAATTATTTTCCCAAATACAGTATCCAATAATGGCTCACAAATTCCAAGAGATATTGCAAACACTTGCAGTTTTTTAGTTTTGGATTTGGGATGTACAAAAAACATTTTTGAGTTTGCTCGCTCCAAAAGCAAATGTTTTTGCAAGGTTTTCAAGTTGAGTGCTAAGACTTTAACACACTATGATCTTACTAGAACCGATGACTAAACATATGAATTTGTAGACTGCACTACTCATGACATTACTAATATCTCTTACTCTTCAGTGCAGGCTGGAATATTGCAAATGCTCACAGAGTTGTAGAGTAAAAGATAACCTACTAGGCTCATATCCTTCTACTCCATAATGTTGGAGTTTGCATTATTCACAGCATTGAACAACCCCTATTTACCTTATACCAGCCCTTGGTGCAGTCCCTCAGTTCATCCACTGGGTGGGGTTGTATGTTAAGCATGCATCAATCTCTTATTTTGTCAATTGTAGATGGTCCGCATGTTAAAGCATTAAATTAAATTTCAAATATGAAACTGAAAGCCCTTGCCTACAGTGAGTGAGCTGAAGAGGTGAAATACTCACAGCTGCAGTGGTCTGCTGGAGGGCTTGCTTTGCAAAGCAGGCCACGTGGTTGATAATCGGGGAGAAATTGGTGGGACCGTACAGTTTGACTTGAGGCAGGCAGCTTCTGTAGGCTTCAACCACACCTTCAACACCTACACACACCCATACACACACCATTGATTAAACACACTACAAACTGAGAACTACAGTGTACTAGGGTGCATGTGTATAGTAAGTAATGAAACATCAGCTCCAGTGCATTTATCTGTAAACACACCTGCACAAAATGGATTTGATGGGTTGAAATTGAGCGGAAACTCATGGGAAACCTGTAACACAATAGATTATAACAGAGAAAAATCAGCAAATTAGAGCAAACATCACAGGTTCACAGTGTGATCTAACAATGTCAAAGCACAATCTACAGTATGGTAACAAACAAAAAACTGTCTTATGTGGTGTGGAAATGTCTCATTTCATATAAACAGAAGCTTTACCTGCCATGTGGGTGGAATCTGGGCTCCAAAGCCAAATGCAGGAAACATCTTATCACTAAACATGAAAGACAAACCAAAAGCTTATTTGAATTATGAGCCATAGATTGCATTGCCAATAAGTTGATACAGTTATCAGCCAAGTTAAATGAGTCCCTATCATACAACTCTACTTAAGTAGCTTTAAATAGCTCATAGTTTACACTAATAATACCAGGTATGTGAAATATATTCCTACCTGTCATAGTCCTGGATGACATTACCCACTGACCAGATTGCAGTGAGATACTCATTAACACCCTGGGGACTAATGTAATGCAGAGACTGGGGTGACCGAGGATCCCCGTTGGAACCTGTGAAGTCAACGGCCACCTATTGGCAAACATACAGGTGAAGCTATAGAAAACCTTACTGCAAAGATGAATGAATGAAAACGGAAAAGAAACAGAAGACGAGACTCACAGTGAAGTTAATCTGACAGCCTCCCATAATATAATCCAAGAATGTATACTCCTTCACCACCTGGAACAAGTATACTGGTCATCAAGTCAGTTTAAATAGCAAAAAGCAAAAACAAAACAACAACAAAAATCAGTACCACACCTGGCAAAGCTTTACGCTCACAACACCAGAGTTCTTGTAGCCTTTCTTCTTCTGTTTCTTTTTACTGTTGATGCATTCAAACTCTGCCTGCAAGAATAAAACCACAGTAAAGGCCACATTCTGTTGCAATGTCAGAGACCAAAGGGCAATTTTAGCCATCAACTCAAACACAGTGCAGAAATGTTTGAGCTGCCCACATATTGCAGTACTCTCATACCGGAGAAGTGTGTGAGGCTTCTTGGAGGCGTTTCATTGTCGTCTCAAAGACGCCAATAAGATCATGTGACCCGTCATTGTCGTAGTCGTAACACTCAACCTGAAAACGGGCAAAAACATTTGGTCGTGATCGAGTTAAACTGGAGGGGAAAATCTTCCATTAAGGGTCAGTTCACCCAAAGCAGAAGTAATAAATAACCAGACTTTGCTAAGAATACTTTCTCTGTGGAAATGGGATTATTCTCAGTAACTAGGAGGGCTACGAATAAAAACTAAAAATATCCGCAGTGCTGGATGCCATTACAGACAAATGAGAAAAGGTTTGGTGAAGTTCCTCTCTGCAGACAAACAAAACAGAAGAAACAAACAACATGCAAAGGAAACACTCAAATGAACACTTTGTACTCCACGTGTTCTTGAAGAGAGGCGGACAGTAAAATGACTGGACTTGTATGTGTTGCTTTTCACGAATGGTAAACTTGATAAAAGTGGCGAGCACCTTGCAGAGACCCCGCCTTGTTCCCAATGTGGTCCTTTCACGCACACATCACACAGGAAATGATGGAGAGATGTAAAAATACAAATACTTTGATTCACAAATAACTCACTTGTCCTCTACGGTGGGAACGTGCTTCCTTCCTGACATGTTTGCTTCAGAGGTTAAAAAAAATATCATCAAGCTAATTTGTAACACGCTAGTTACTTTGTATGTTTTGAAGTACCACTTACTCCGACAGCTCTAAAGCAGAACAGCGAATTTGAACTCAACAAGAAAAATCAGAGTGATTGTAGGTGCCCAGTGGATTGAAATCATTTACTTACTTTTATTGGCTTCTCCATGTCTCCTCCACAGAGAGACTGCAGAGGGATTCGAAACGGCCTCCATGTTGGATTCAAGTTGTTCTTCACCACCTGAGAAAAACAGTTCATCACAATCAGATACTGCAGGATACTACAAGTCCAGTCGGTCTGGTTTAGTCAACATGTCACTGGAGAAAATGTCAAATATGCTCCTTTTATCTCATCTGTGGTTTGTTGATGCTGTGTCACCAACTGGTAGGCGGCCCACCTAATAACAACAACGCAAAAGCTACAGCTACAGTTTGTTATCCAACAAAGGAAATTTTAGTATCAGACATACAGAGAGTTCTTGATCAGGTGCTGGGGAGCACCACATGGAGGAGAAAAAATGTTTTTTCCCCTCTGGAGCTTATTTGGTCTCAAACAAGAGCCCAGTCCTTCCAAGAAAGAAAAGCTATAAATACACCCTCACATTTGGATCAAAACCGGTTTTCAGTATTTGAGAAACAAAGCACAGGCTTAAGTTAATGCCATGACTCACTGAACAACAACAATATAGAGTCTGGAGCCTGACTCTAAAACAGAGTCAACCCCCTTCTCAAAATGCCAAACTTCAAAATTTAAATTAACAGGTTTACAACCTGGTACGGAAAACTGTTTGTATCAGGCTCTCTAGCTTTTATAATCACTCACCTGTTTGGTTAAGACTTAAAGTTAGGGTGTGGCCTCTTTGACAGGTAGATGAGAAGAGACAGCCTAAAGCCATCTGCTACGCCTCACCTCCACCAAATCCAGTCACTAAACTAGAGTGTTCTGCTGTTAGTGCCTTATGGAACATTGTAATTGTATTATCAGATAAATAATACATCCTGTTGTGAGGTACACACTGCCAAGAGAGAGATGTATGTAATTCACCGATAATTAGCAGCTATGTGTGTCTGAGCAGTTGCTAACTAAGCTAGTGTTAGCTAATAATAATTGTGCAAAAGCTGTGTTTAACAGTTACACCATCATAAGTTCCTCTTTTCACCCTGAATATTGAGGGTGAAGAGAAAAATCACTGTTCCTCCATCAGAGAAGTTAGAGATAAGGAGAAAATTTGGTCTTCTGCAGAGAGTTTTTCGCCATGACTGCCATAATTGATGGGTCATTGCTTTACTTCCCATATCGTTCTTCATGATTTCATCCACCTTGATGAGATTCCCAGTTTCAGACACACTGAAGCATCCGCCAGCATAATATTCCCACCACCATGTTTCACTGTGGAGATGATGATGATCTTTGGGTTGTACGCCTCTCCATTCTTTCTCCAATCATAAGAATATTGAATTGATACTTCTCGCTGTAGCTCTTGACACTCAGAAATGCTGTGATAACTTTGCACATCCATCTCCTCCTCTGTGAGCATCAACAATTCTTTTCTCAAGTCTAAACTGATTGCTTTCATTTTTGGCATGACGCTTTCTCCAGTGACAGCTCAAACCTCTCCTGATGTTTTTATAGTATGTGTAAATTTAAAGATAGTCTTCCCCTCTTCATTTTACAACCTCTGAACATTAAATAGCTAAATCACATCATTGCACAGCAATGGTCTGTGCTACAGCTCAATGAAAAGGTCCGTTTATCAGGGTACTAATAATATTGACCCCGGTCATTTTTCTGGAGTAATTTTGTTATTGTGTGCAAATAGAAATAATGTGTCTTCTAAATATATTAGTTTTCTTTAGAAGTAGGGCTGTTCGATATGACGATATATATCAGATGACGATATAAAAACGTCTATCGTTTCATTTTACGCTATCGTTTGTTTCGTGGTGTCGCAAAATAAACTGTTTACGGCAATATTGTTTCATCGTTTTGATGGTCACTGTGTATCTAGTTACAACTTTTAGTTCTGTTATTTGGTATCTTTTGGATAGGCAGGAGCAGTGTAAAAGCTTTGTGTTCACCTCTGTTCTGTGAGCCAGCTGCCAGCCTGTTTCTGTCTGCTTGTAGAACTCCAGGTAGGGGTCGGACTTTCCAAACAAATCCTGTGTACGAAAATGAATAAAGGGAATGAGGTCAATAATACCTAAAAATGAAAGAATGAATTTAAGTTATAACGCTGTATCAGCCATACCTTGTTGTCTAGTTTTCTTGCTGCCACTTCAAAATTCACCACCCTATTGTCTTTTATTTCCTCTGCATTGATCTATAACACAATTAAAGATAAATGACTGAGACAAAAGCAAAACAACACCATCCAACTGTTTATCTGCAGCTTTCTGCATCACTCACTGTGATGGTCCCTTTCCCTGCTGGTGATTTGTTCTTCAACACAAGCGGTCGGGTCAGTTTCTTACTAGATACAACCTGAAAGCAAGCAAAAAAACATGCACTTTGACAAAGACAATTAGCCACAGCAAAATAATTTGAATGAATAGGCTCAGAATGAAGACAAGAGAATAAATGAGTAATACACAGCAGCCTGCAGACCATTAAGCAAATGACAAATCGGGCATAATGAACACATGAGGTCACATTACACTGATAAGAGTCGAACCAGCAACTGCTTATCAGGGATGTTAATGCTTCATCTGCAACATGGTAACACTGTAGTGTCCTCTTACAGCAAAGTATAAGTCCTACCAGTTTTGCACCTGCAAAATCTTGTTTACTTCATTTAACAGAAATTAATTCTGAAATGTTGAACACTGAAAACCTTCAGCCTTGCAGAAAGAGGAAAAGAGAAGGAAACCTTACTTGGCCCAGGGTGCATTCTAGTTCACCCAGGAAGTCATCGTCAGTCAGGTCAATTGTCTTGTTGTCAATGTCATAAACTCCAAACTTCAGCTTTTGCACTATTTCAAAGTAGTAGTCAACGACAAACTTCTTTGCAAACTTTGGGCTGAGACAATTCTGGACTTTCTCTGTGCGACCCACCTGTTAGAAAAGATTGCATCAGTTAGTCAGAGAGAAATTAGTGCTGTGAACTCTTCACAAAGCAGTAGTTTGTATTGAGACACACAGTGAGGAAACAGGAAATGGAAACTATCCCTTCAGGGGGCTTTTAACACTGTTAACAATTAACACTGAACTGTAGCTTTTCTCCTACTACAGTGATATAACCGATTGCACCTAGAGAACATGTGGGCTTTCCAATATCCTGTCTTATCAGCTTTCCAGTGTAGGGAGAGACTCTTAGGAATCTATCTGTTC
Organism: Rhamphochromis sp. 'chilingali'; assembly: GCF_963969265.1. Classification (NCBI taxonomy): domain Eukaryota; kingdom Metazoa; phylum Chordata; class Actinopteri; order Cichliformes; family Cichlidae; genus Rhamphochromis; species Rhamphochromis sp. 'chilingali'. The sequence goes on along the minus strand of NC_137945.1, from coordinate 26,514,204 downwards.
CTTTCAAAGTTGGTATGGAATACAGGCTCATGATGGTGGGTTTGACACTCAAATCATTTAGACCTGCTAAACACACTGACCTCATACCACTGAGAATCAGAGCTGTTCATTAACAGGACACACAGGGGGTCTGACTTTGAGCCGACGTCTTTGTCCAGGAGGTTCTCACAGGACACAGTCAGCTCCACCTTGGTTACACACTGGGCAGCCATGTCTGACTGGTAATAAACTGGGAAGACAACAACATAGAGATGTTTAAAAAAACAGACATTGCACTACACAGTACTATGAGCCCTGATTTAACAGTAAGTGGCTGTGGTAATGTTTAGTGAAGATCGTCCTGAAATACTGACATTTTTGCGTTTGTTTACGTAGGTATACAATTGTGACGCTACTGTTAGCCCTCCCAGCCTCCCTCTAAACGAAACCAGTCGTGCAGCTAGGCAGTGATGTTGTTCTAACACACAGACGGGTTTGTTTTGTTTTTTGTTTTCGGGAGGATTTTTTTGCTTCGACATTACGTTTAACTATTAGCGGTCTAACGTTACACTACATTAGGGGTGCTAACGTTACACTATCCCGTTATGACTAAGGTAGCCAATGAATTCACTTACGTACAATGCTTCTCTGCTGCACAGTGTCTTGGAAAATGTGACACAACCATTAATGCCGTGCAGTGGGTGTGGAGCAGAAAAGCTAAAGAGCACTTAAAAAAAAAGACTGCTCGTAGGCTCACAGGGCTAATAAACTGACAACTAACTAGGTTAGCTGGTATACCACGTCAACTTCCGCAAAATTAGTAATAGCTAGTTTAAATTCAGGCTTACCTTTGAAAGTGTGAGACGCGTTATGGGACTCACGGAAAGAAAATATTGGCTACTATAACCGACACTGGTAACACTCCCTTGGCACAGTGCTCTTGTAAGGAAAAGTAGCTCCCGTCCGCTTAATCTCGAAAGCACGAAACCACGCCCACCACTTTAAACGAACAGGGGCGTCACCAGGAATCTGTGTGTGCGGGTGGCTGGGTGGGGGGCTAAGGGCAAGAGGGGGATATATGATCAATCTGATATAAAACCAGTGTAAACTACTTTAAACTCGAGTAAAGCCAAAAAACAAAACACTGGGTACAGTTTTCAAACTTATATGCAGTATTTTGTCCTGCTAATGATCTATTACGTGAAAAGTGGAGCTGCACAAGAGTTTAAACATACTTTAGTGTTGGATAATGGTTTTGCAAAATATGGGGAAAAAAACTCACTTTTTACTTCAGCAGTGGCGGATCTAGAAAATTTTACATTGGGGTGGCAAAGGAGGGGCAAGAGATCTCGGCAGGGTGGCACATCTTCAGTGATGTATGTGTAAATCCCCTATGTGTAAATGGAGTCAACAAAATATCCACAAAAATGCTTTAAAACTATTAATTGCATCATTACCTCTTCTAAGGAAACACAGACAATTGCACAAGCAAAATAATTCCAAGAAGACCTCCTTCCAAGGTTCCAGGAATGTCACAAACTGGATGGGCACTCTCTGCCATTTGCTTTGTTTCTTTCAAGAAGTCGTATTGTATGGCACATCTCAGTTTGTAAGTCTTGCAATTCAGAGTCATATATGGAGAAATGATCTCACCTATCTATAATGGGAAGGAATATAGAGACTGTAAAGGCATCTTTGCTGTTGACATTTGTTTTCTGTCCAAATGTAGATAAGACTAAGACTATCAGACAGTCTGCTAGATGTTTGTTTTGGTCTTTTTGATTTGGCAATGGTAGAAAGATGGCAACTACTGCATGTTTCAGTGGCTATACGCCACAGCTCATCAAAGCTCTCCTCTTTGAGGCAGTCTTCAAACGTCTGTCGGAGGCTTCATTAAGGTCGGCTGCTTTGGCAGGGTCCATATTTATTGACTGGAGCTTCTCAGACAAAATCTTTGTTTCACGTAGAAATTTTCTGAAGACCATAAGGAGTCCCGTGGAGTCAGTCTGAGAGCGTAATCCTCTTGCATCTACAGCATTTTGTGGATTTTCCTCCAGCGCTCTCATTACTGCAGACAACCTGCCAGGAAGGGTTTTATGCGTAGCAAAGCAACAGGACCACCTAGGGTCACTCAGTTTTGGTCATTCCTGTGCTGGCATACCGAACATTTCTTTTTGAATATTAATCTGATTATTGTGATGTGAGCCTGACATGAATGTATACAGTCTTTCCAGCAGTGAAAAAACATGCAGCTTCTGCGACATCTTTCACAGAGTCAGCACCACGTTCTCTTTATATTACATCTCTTACTTCTCCAGACATCAAATGATCTTCTCTCTTAAACTGGAAGCATCCAATTGTTCTGCTCTTTGGTATTCAAGGAAGCTCTCCTGAGTCGCACCATCATAATAATATCTTACAACTAGAGACGACTGCTCAGTTTTTGTTTTTTATGTCCTTTGTCTCATGTGTCAAAATAGAAAAATGTTAACTTTCTTTAACATTCTTGAGGATTTCCTCACTCACCACTTCAGCTAAACATCCCAGAATCTCCTTTTGAGTGCTTTTGCTGATATATTTTGCGTTTGTGGGACCTTGTGACGGTCGTCTTTTCACTAATGCATCATGTTTGCTTATTAGATCTAAGATCTTAAGGACATTTCTCTGGTTTTGTGAGGTTTCTGTTTCATCATGGCCATGTTCAGAAAGGTTTTGAGTGGCTGTCAAATTTCAGTCAGAGTTTGAATATAATTCTGATTTTTAATAACTTACTGTTTGTACCATTTCTACCACTCACTGAGGAAACTTGTTTTTGTTGCTCCGTGAAGTGTTTTGGGTAATATTTTTAAATGTGGCCGCACTACTGCATGTGATTAATGTATGTACTAAACCATCCATAACCTTCAGCAGACATTTAATTCATTACAAACTTATTTGTCTTAAACGTTTTGTGTTAAAACATCACCAGGAGAAACTGATTTCACCTGGAGAAAGTTGGGCTGCTCAGTGGCTTCACTCCGCTGCGTTGCAGACCATCGCGTGAGCATTTGTTTTTCAGAGACCTAAGATTATATTTACAATTATTTAATTTTAGTGAATTAAAATTTAACTTAAAGGGTATAGGCTTTTGGACAAACAAGCAAGTATTTTAAAAGCAGCACTCTACAACACGGGTGCAACACAAATGAGCACAATATAGAAATACCTAAATGAAGTAATAGTGGATTAAAGTAGTAAATGTAATTAGTGACATTCCTACTGGTTAAACGCTTGCTCTAATCTCATGTTAATGAAAAATAACAGTACTCAAGCCCAATCGCATTATCACATCATTGAGTCATATCTGCCTCCGGACTTTTGAAAATGATGCTGCCTTAATATATATCATTGCTCTTTCTAGGTCAGCGTTCTTCCAAGTTTGCAGTCATGGCATTTCATTCTGTCGCAGTATCTAATGATTTATTTTGTAGGTATTACTGGAAAATAAAAGCATACGAGACACACTTCAATATATTTATATTTATTATTGTTACTTTTATTGTATTACCTGCAAAAATATATATAAAGAGAAAATAAAACAGAATAATAAGGAATATAAATAGCATTGAATAAAAAAAAAACACCAAAAATTCATTTTTTTTAAAATATAGATTTATACCAAAACTGACAGGGAAGAGATTTTGCTTTAGTTGCACCAGTGAGTTGAAGTCTCACCTGTAAAGCTAAGAAATATTTCTTGAACTGGGTTACACACAGACACAAAGAACAACATGCGAAACTGGCTGTTGCAGTATTTTTCACCATGACAAGAATGCAGAAGGATAACTCCTGGTATTTTTCCTTCCACTGTGTTTTATATCAAAGTAAAATACTGACAAAGTTAGCGTCCATTACAAAGACATGTATAGTGCATAAGGCAACGCCACAGTCATCAGTGTAAACAGCTCCAAATATCAACAATGAATTTACACATACACCAAGGGAAATGTATCGGGGGATTTAATAAATGTTGAAGTACATTTTTTGCTACTTCCTCTTAAGACAAAGTAAAAATCAAAAAAGTACACTGTGTAAAAAAAGGATTTTCTTAATCACTTTGATTCTTTTTGGTTAAGACATGCAAGCACATTTAGTATTTTTAATCAAAATCACATAACTGTAAAAAAGTCTATAAAAACAGAACAACAAATGTATTATTTTGAACATCGGGATCAGTACATATGGATTCATTTTGTAAAACTTACTGCATCACACCTGAAATCTGCTGGAAATATTAAATTGAAATGTATTAAACTGAAATGTATATTTTCCATTACAACATGAAATGTGAAAACCAACAAAGAAGTTATGGCTGTAATACAGAGGAGATGATATCAGCACAAACTTGGAGTACCCAGTTAAATACTCCAGGCCCTGTCATGTGACTAACAGTCAACAACTCACCCAATACAACACAGTTACAATAAATCCTTTAATAAAGGTAATAAAATAAAAGCAACATTTATATCTGGCACTTAACTGACATAAATTTCCACATATTAGCAAATATTAGGAAATCTTTGATAACATTAATGCAGTATGGCTTTACCCTGTAGCTGCAGGAAGTTTTCCTAAAAAATTCCAGGTGAGGAATCACAAGAAATTTGTAGGTAAGACATTAAGAAGGAAAGATAGTTTTCAGAATAAATCACAGAAGGGGTGGCGCAGATGCTGAGAGGTCAGAAGTAGGTGTGCAGCTCTCAAGCGGCTTCAAATTGAAGGTGTTGAAGAAGCCAGACACCTGATCTGGGATTTCTGCCAGGACGCTCTGAGCAAGCAGTTCTTTAGGACACTGAGACAAAGGGCAGAGACAGAGCAACAGTGAAAGTGTGCCAAACACACACACAGAAACATGCAGTTAGAAAAGAAAGCAGGGAGGTTGCAGAGCTGCAGCTGTAATTTGAGCATAGCACCAAGAGAAGGTGTTTAAAGTTTAAGCTAGTCACATGTTCTTACAGCCAATAAAACCAGAACTAGAAAAGCTAGAAAACTTCACATGGCTTCGACAGAGTCGTGCATCATTAAGTTACCGTTTTGTGCTCATACAAACCTACAGTATATGATGACTTAATGCACCACGTACTGTGAACAATCAAGGCATGACATAACCTTGAAAAAGCAAGGTTACTATGATATTTATAAATCCTGATTGCAGCTCGGATCAAATGAAGGGAAGGATGAGGGGCACGATCAGCGTGTTGGTTGGGGTACTCCTGCACATTTTAGGTAGGACTCGGTTCAGTGGGGGGCTTCAGCTCAAATAACTTGAAGAAGGAGGCCAGTTGGTCAGGCAACTCTGCCAGTACACTTTGTGCAAGGGCTGCACTGCCCGCCTGAAATAAGATGTGCAAACATTCAAATGTTGGTGGTGTTGGTGCATCTGGACAAAGAGTGTGCTTTATAGCTTGCCACGGCTTACATTTTGGAACTTCCGGAATGGCACAAACTGCACGATGTCCCGCATGGCGTTCTCTCCTGTTGTCGAACGCAAAACTCCATCGTCTCCATCCAGGAACTCCATGGCACTGAAGTCCGCCCCTCCGACCCCGACGATGATGATAGACATGGGCAGACGAGAGGCGTTGACGATGGCGTTGCGCGTCTCGTCCATGTCCGTGATTACTCCATCAGTGATGATCAGGAGAACAAAGTATTGCTGTGAATCATCAGGACAACAGGAACAAAAAAAGCAGCAGAGTGGAGCAGTCAGTTGACATTAGGACTGCTTTGATTGATTCCAAACTTTCTGTGACTCACAGATGCAGTTTGCTGCTGCAGCGCCTGTCTTCCAAATTGGGCGACGTGGTTGATGATTGGGGAAAAGTTTGTTGGGCCGTAAAGCTTCACCTGAGGCAGACACTGCTGGTAGGCAGCAACCACACCCTCTACACCTGAAACACACACAAAAAACCATCATAAAGTCATGGGTCACAGTTACATGAAGGTGGATGAAATGTACCGTATCACCGCACTAAAGCACGTTGCTCAGACTGCAGGTTTACTGTAGTTGTGGTTTCTAGGATATTTAAAAGTAGAACAGGAGGCAGAGCCTTCAGCTTTCAGGTCTGTTTTATGTGCAAACAGCTCCCAGTTTGGATTCAGGAGACAGAAAACCTTTCTTCTTTTAAAATCAGCCTTAAAATGATGTCTTTTAATAAAGTTACAGCTGGATCAGGTGAACCTGAATCCTCCCTTATTTACACTGGAACAGGCCACTGAGGGCTTCCCATGATGCACTGTGTTTCTTCTTCACGCACCTCTTTAGACTCTCCATGTGTTAATTCACCACTCTGCATTTAATTATTAGTTATAATTCATCTTCGTCTTCTTCCCCTCAGCCCCAGCTGCTCAGGGCAGATCACTACCACTCACTGAGCCTGGTTCTGCTGGAGGTTTCTTCCTGTTAAAAGGGAGTTTTTCCTTCCCACTGTCGCCAAGTGCTTGCTCAAAAGAGGGTCATCTGATTGTTGGACTTTTCTCTCTAACACTGCAGGGTCTTTACCTTACAATACAAAGCACCTTAAGGCAACTGTTGTTGTGATTTGGCACTGTATACATAAAACTGTATTGAATTGAATTTTATACCCAAAGGTACGTCCATGTTTATTAAGCAATAGGTCACAACATAGAAATTAAATTATGAGAAGAACAAGATGCAAAAATAAATCTACTAATATGTTAAAATTAAAATATCTCTTATTTAGTGTAAAACATATAATTGTTTTCCCCGTGTTGCAGCTGTTCTGCACACTGGCAAATCTGAACATAGACTGACCTCCACTGTGCTAAATAACTGCTAATGTTTATACAAATCTCACATTACATTCAGTCTGTTATTACCTGCACAGAATGGATTGGATGGGTTGAAGTTGATGGGAAACTCGTGGTTGACCTGCACACATAAACAACCCAGATCCCAAATGATCGTATCTGCAATGGCTTACACTTACCTACAACACAAACAATCTTTCTGCCGCGTGTCACATGTACGCAAACATCAAAAGTGCAACAATCACCTGCCATGCAGGAGGAATCTGTGCTCCAAAACCAAAAGCAGGGAACATCTTATCACTGTGCAAAAGGAAGCAATACAAAAATAAAGACTGTTAATGTCAGTTTGTAAAGACCAGTGAACATTTAAAATTAAGTCTTTTCGTCAGACTCTTTACATTAATGTTCTTCATGGTTCTATTTAAACAAGACATCCTGGCCTTGCTTCTCACGCTGTTATGTTTTCACTTTGTTAATCATTTATTTTCCTGTAGTGCAAGAAAACTAGTGAATATCAGGATGATAAGCTGGTGCTCTGGCTTAATGCCTGTCAGCTGACATGCTGCATTAAGTGGTTTGCTGGGAATTCGGTTATCCATGCATTAGGAATGAACGCTCAAAATAACAGATAAGTACTGGTCAGATTATTAGTATTTTGCTGCTACTATCATGGTGAGAGCAGAGATCTATTATATTCATTCCCAGCAGCATATTCACCATGGGCCACCTTTGCTGCTAGCCCCCTCCCCTCTGTTTGAGCCACCTTTCTCCTGACTGACTCTCTCATTAACTTGAACAGGAGGAAGGTGGGTTCCTGTGCTGAGTTGGTAGTGTTCACACAGCCACGAGTAAAACAGTCTGAAGCTGGAGCTTTTGGCTCACAAGGGATTACATGCCCACACACTGACCTCATTATTTGAAACTTGTTGAATGTGGGCAACTAGTACTGTGATATATTAGGTCTTTCAAGGCTTGTAAGAATGATTGTGAGTTTGCCAAAGGCGAGGTGCATATTAAGACTTACAAACGACATGTTAAATTGCATTGAAATTACTGCAGATGAACTGATGAAGTGCACAGAAACCTTTAAGACTAGAAAAGAAAAAGTTACGGTGGAGCTTGTTTTTAAATCGGTCTGACTTATAATTTTTCTGAATGAAGGAAAACAGACTTACTTTCTGCACCTGCATAATCCTTTATGTATGTATTTACCTGTCGTAGTCCTGGATGACATTACCAACTGCCCAGATGGCTGCCAGGTACTCATTGTAGCCCTGAGGGTTGATGTAGTGGAGTGACTGGGGGAATTTGGGATCCCCATTGGAGCCTGTGAAGTCAATTGCAATCTGCGCCGCCCCCAGAGGGATGTGTTGCATTTTTTAATAAACGTCAGTTAATTATGAATGAATCATAAAATGTCAACGTCAGTTAAATATTTCAGGTGTGTCTCCAAATGATAACTGGAAGGATTCGGATTAACAAATAAATGTGAAACTCACAGTGAAGTTAATCTGACAGCCTCCCATTATGTAATCCAGAAACGTGTACTGCCTCACTATCTGTAAACACCACAAGAGTTACTGTGCAGTAGTACTTATCTATTAAGAAGGGTAAACATGTTGTTTTTTGTGCTCCAGCAGATAAACAACAGGACGAATGATATATCTAAAAACATAAGAAAACATATCAAACACATATTAAAAACATCTAAAACCAGAGTACCTTGCTTTTTTTTATGACGATGATGCCAGAGTTTTTATATCCTTTCTTCTTCTCTTTTTTTTTGCTGTTGATGCAATCAAATTCCGCCTGTGAAGAAGAGAAACACAGCATACAGGTGTCAGGATGTACTTCCCCCCCTCTGCTTACTCTTAAGCAAAATGTTCAAACTGGCAAACACACACACACACACACACACACACATGAACTCACCGCAAATGTTTCTGTTGCCTGCTGGATTTGACTGAGCGAGGTCTGAAATGTTCCAATGAAGTCGTGATCGCCACTGTTGTTGTGGTCATAACAGTCAATCTAGCGAACAGAGACAGCGAGGAGAGGTGAGACTTGGAATCACCAAATTTTGCACCGAAATGATCAGCGGCGCTTGGAAATCAAAGTAGGTGAGGCAAAAGCATGGTGGGTGTGAAGCTTCAAATGTAAGGCGACTTCATGATACTAAAACGTCAACCAGAAAAACACACACACACACACACACACACACACACACACACACACACACACACACACACACACAGGCCATCTAAGCTGGCAAATGGGGTGACAGAGTTCCTCCTTTAGAGCGATTGCAGGACCTGCTCACAGTCACACACAGTAGATTCTGTAACACTTTCGGCATTGAGAGAACACAGAAAACACAAACAGCTCCATACACAGCATGGACATCTTAGGCCTCAGTCACACGGGCCTATAAACCAGTCTGTCGGTGACCCCTCAGTAACCTCTGTTGACTAGGAAAAATCTAAATTCCCAGACCGGGTGGCAAGTGGTTACTGAAGGTTGCTGGATGTCGCTACGTAAAATCAGTTGCAAAGATGGAGCTACACCAAAAACCTCCCCGTCTGTGGCAAGCAGTTGGTGTGGAAGATGCAAATTTGTCTGCAAACACGTGCTATTTGTTCTCCAATCTGTAGTGAAACTTGAAAAAGCTTCATTGAACATTTGAAAAAGGAAACGCGGATTGTCACTCCCAAAGCTAACGTTGTGCTTTAGCACTGCACTGACACTCTTCAATCGGCACAACTTTCACTTTGAAGGTGAACAGTCCCTGTTTCCAGTTTGCATATTCCACTGCCGTTTAGAGAATAGCTTGTGTTTGCAGACACATCTGCATCTTCCATTCAGTGAAGTGGCAACTGCAGCAACCCGCTAGCAACCAAAGCGATCGCAAGGATTGTTATGCAGCACCGTATTCCTCTTTACAACTAATTTCACACTGGTGACTCTTCAACAGCTATGAAAGCTAATGGGTAAGTAAAACAATGGATCCATCTTAATGGAAAACTTGTCCCATTTGGAAAACTGACCCCTTGGTTAGCTTACCTAAACCTTTATATCAAATTAAATAGAATCAGTGGGCTACTTTGAGCTTCTCCCTTATTCACAGGGGTCGCCACAGCAGATAGCTCTGTATGTTTGATTTGGCAAATTTTTTGCTCTTCCTGACACAACCCTCAACGGCTTTGTGTCTCCTCCCAGGATCAAAATGGGATATAGTGTGGAGCCACCAAATACAATCACCAGTAAACTTCATAAATAAGCTTCATATCCTGTTTAACAGGAATATTTGAAGGTTCAAAAAGATGCTTTTGTCAGCTGTTTTTGTAATCAGAGATCATTTTTGGACATAAAGTGTTGTTAATTACATTTGATTAAAGGCGCTCCCAGACTGTGTCAGTAAACGATCAGGTAAATTTAACCAATGGGCCAAACTCCTTGAAAGTGTGCGTTCCTTTAAGATAGATGTAGATGCATCCAGGACTTGAGCCGGTCCTGTCACAGACCCTGCATCCTTCACATTAACAGCATTCCATGTTGACACTGTCGACAGTTACCTCACGTGTACTGCTGACTGGAAAGCATCTCTTCCTGATAAGTTTGCCTTAATAAGAGTTAGAGGATGGAAACAACATAAACGAATACTCACAACAAATCTTTAGTGGCAGTAAGATCAAGGATATGCAAGTTATGCAAGAGGGAGACAACAGAGGACGTTTACGGTTCAAATCTTTCGAGATGAAAAACGGTGAAGATAAAAGCTTCAGTAGTCATAATGTTTGTTTTTAGGATATATGTGTAAAAAAAAAACAAAACTTTCTAACGATGCCTATGTTGTCTCCCTGCTACACTGGCTATCAGCCAGTGTGGTGTTTTAAACATCAGCACCACTCCAGAATTTCACAATTAGTGCATAACAACTTTCCAGTTTTACTGGCTGCTTCACATCATTCAGCTCTGCAGACAGTTAGGAAAAAAAGAAACCAGCATACTTTATGTGTGTATGAGTGTGCGTACCTTGATAGGTTTCTCAACATCGCCTGCGCAAAGTGACTGAATTGGGATTTGGAATGGTCTCCAAACAGGATTTAGGTTATTTTTCACCACCTGCACAACAACACAGATACAGAAAGACTTCCTCTGTTGGGAGATGTAACTGTACAAACGTAAAACACTTTCCCTGTGCGCCAGAAAGCCTCAAACACAATGAGTGCAGGTTTACCTCTGTCCTGTGAGCCAGCTGCCATCCAGTTTCTGTCTGCTTGTAGAATTCCAAGAAAGGGTCGGATTTGCCAAAAAAATCCTGGAGATAAAAGGGAGGAAAAAGCAGGCAAACACAGATTACACTGTAAATTCTAAAGTGAGGATAAAGTGATGACATGTTTTATACCACCATAACACGATATCGATCACTGCTCATCAGCTGCCTTTACCCTTTTTCACCTGGAGTTACGTCCAGCTAACTGTGTCCAAGAGTCATTACTAAACTAAACTTACTAAACAGGCACAGCTCGAGTTGTCCAATCACATTTCAGAGAATTTTCAGATTCAATAATCTTAGCTGTCACATCCCTGACACTTAAAAAGTTTGGCTTCACGTGGAAATGTCTTCGTTTGGGAAAGAAAGACATTTGTATTTTTGCATTTAATAGAACTTTGAATTGATCAGAAATGCTATCAGTGACAATTAAAGGTTAACGGAGACATTCATCAAAAATCATTTTGAAAAGATCCACATTCTGTAGGTGCACATTGTGTTACCTAATGCACACCTAACGGATCAAACACATCTGAACCCGGACAATCTGTCTCTCAGAATCCAGAGGCCGACCAACGATCTGTAAGGTCTCTTTTCCCCCCACTTGCTAAATTGTACTCTGGTTCCTATTCTAGGGTGACTGTAGCTCATGAGGTCATGTGCTGGTGGGAAGGTTGGTGGTTCGATCCCTGTCTCCCCCTCTGTGATGCATCTAGGGGCAAGATACTAATTCTAAGTTGCTCTCTGATGCATCTGTCACAGTATGAATAGAAAGCACTTCAAAGGATGGTTGGAGGTGAATGTGGCATGTTGTATAAAGCACTTTGAGTGCTCTGGGTGAGTAGAAAAGTGCTATATAAGAATCAGTCCATTTACCATATCTGTCCTTCTATTCTGGGAAGAGCATTGTTCTCTGCAAACTCTCACCACTGTGTGAAATCATTGAGAAATGCCTGCATGAAGTGGCAATCCTTGTTTTAAAAGGAAGAACAGTCTGGCTAATTTTCTGGCCTTTTAACACAATACACTTGCAGCTTCATGAAAAGTTTCCCAGTACAACAGATTATGGTGGTTTGTGAGGAAACTGGTACATGCTTCCCTATGAATTCAACTTCCCAATTGCTATGATTTCAACTCTTAACTAACTAAATTGTTGGTTGTGTAATCCAAAAAATGTGTCACTGAAACAAAGCTTTTCATTGGAAACACTGCAAATGTGTGCCTACGACCACTGATTCTCACCCAAAACAATTTTAATCAGTTCAAGTGCTTTTCTTTAAATATAAAAAAAACCCTTTCAAAGTGGCACAAACTTTTGATGAGTGGTGTTAAATGTTTTTCTAATCATAAACTGTGACCAGTAAGAGTCAGTAACTTCAGTCAAATCATCCGCGTAAAGATTTCTGATTACAGGAACATAATTCCTTCTAGTCTAAGACACCTTCTTGTCCAGTTTTCTTGCTGCGACTTCAAATGCCACCACTCTGTTGTCAGTCATTTCTTCTGCACATATCTAGAGAGCAAGAAGCAGCTTTGCATTAAAAATGTGAAATAAGTTCACTCAGATTTCACCAAATCACTGCGTCCCTCACTCAAAGAAACTCACAGTAATGGTTCCCTTTCCTGCAGGCATCTTGTCCTTCTTAACAAGTGGTTTTGTTAGTTTTCTTGAGGACACGATCTGAACAGAAAGACACATCTTAGTCATCACTAAACAACGCCAATACCACTTCCCACCACTTATAGCTCTTTCAGTATATATATAGACAAATGGCTTGTAATGAAAATCAAAGATGGCAAACCTGTCCCAAGGTACACTCCAGCTGTCCCAGGAAGTCAGCCTCTTGCAGACTGCAGTTTTCAGTATCAATATCGTGCACTTCAAACCTCAACTTCTGCACCATCTCAAAGTAGTAGTCGAGGACAATAGGCTTGGAAAACTTGGGACTGAGGCAGTTCTCGATTTTCTCCGTGCGACCAACCTAACACAAACACGTTTCACAGTCAGGGATTTTCTTTTAGGAACTTTTAAAGTTGAGCTGTTGCCCTAAAACTGGAAATTGATAACACTAATTTTTTTAAGAGTAAGGCCTTTCAAATCCACACAACAAAAACCTACTTACCTCAAACCAGTGGTTTCCAGAGGAGTTCATGAAAAGCACGCATAGAGGGTCGGACTTTGAGAATGCATCCATGTCGAGCAGATGGTCACAGGAGATGCTCAGCGACACCTTGGTCACACAGTCTGCGACCCTCGTCTGCTGGACTCCAACTGCCGCCATCGCAGCCCGGAAACGCTCAACTCACAAGAGCTGATAACCATAAATGTGGGTAAACAGAAAATGAACATGGAGAACATAGAATACAGTATTGTGCAAAAGTCTTGTGCCCCCCTTAAACGTTTCATTTAAAATAGGTGCAGCAATTTACTGAAAGATGCAAAGATACATAAATTCAAATGAACTTGGAAGTCAGTGTCTGGAATTACTGCCTTTATGCCTCAATGGAGCCAGAACTCTCTTAGGCAAGCTCTATAGTAATTTCTGTGATCTTCAGGAACAATTCTCCAGGCTTTCCAGGCAGGACTTTTAAAGCTTTTCTCCGATTTTGTCTCCTTTTGTTCTGTTCTTTGTTGAGATGATCCCAACTGCTTCCATCGGCCCCTCTGGTGATGGCCAGAGGGGCCGATGGCGTGATATGGCAGCCTCGCTTCTGTCAGTCTGCCCCAGGGCAGCTGTGGCTACAACTGTAGCTTGCCTCCACCAGTGTATGAATGTGAGAGTGAATGAATAGTGGTATTGTAAAGCGCTTTGGGTGCCTTGAAAAGCGCTATATAAATCCAATCCATTATTATTATTATTATTATGTTCAAATCTAACAGGCGGAGGCCAATCCATGACTGATATGGTTCCTTTGTGTGTGTGTTTTTTACCCGGGTATGTTTTTAGTTATTTGGCAGTGTGTTTGGGATTATTTTCAGGCTGAAAAATGAAGCCACTGCCAATCAGACGCTTTACAGATGCTACAGGTAAGGTGGATCAAAATCCTCTTCTGCATTCATAATTCCATTGATTTTGAGAAAATCTCCAATACATCCACAATATTTTATCCATGGCTATAAACACACACCTCTCTCCTGACCTCCTCTGGTTTTTTATTTTTATTGTTTTATAATTTAGACAGTTGCTGTGCGAGCGTGCAGGTGGTTTCTCATTCAAGTCAATTCACTTAAATTTTATTTATTTATAAAGCACCAAATCACAACAACAGTTGCCTCAAGGCACTATTGTAAGGTAAAGACCCTTTACTAATACAAAGCAGAGAGAAAACCCCAATCATATGACTCCCAATGAGTAAGGGCTTTGGTGACAGTGGGAAGGAAAAACTTCCTTTTAACTGGAAGAAATCTCCAGAAGAACCTAGCTCGAGGAGGGGCAGCCATCTGCAGCCAGTTGTTTTCTCTGCTGCTCTTCCCTCTCTCTTGACGATGTGCATGGAGAAGTAACTGTGCAGTTACTTCATGTGAAGTAACTGCACAGAATTTCTGTTTTATGTAAACAGCTTTGGCGGAATAAACCCACTTCAGCTGGCAAAGGAACAACCAACTCAATTAAAACACTTAATTCACACCACACAACGCCGATTGCAGCAACATAGAGTTGAAGGCCAGACTAGCTACACACACATGCAAATTAAAGGCTAGGTTTTTTGGGGGGGGGGTTAAACCTCCTGGTTTCTAATGTAATTGTTTAAATGCACATAAACTGTACTTGCTGTCACCTGCACCTAGACTGAAACATAACTTTGCTGTTTACATGTGTCCAAAAACCTTTAGGCGTCTGCAGTACCGGGGGAACCTGTCACGTTCAGTGTGACTGTAAGTTTAGGGTACCCTTGGTTCAGCTGCTAGATGTTTTTTTTTTAATTTTAATTGTTTTGTTTTTATGGCTCATAAAAAACTATTTGAATAGCAGACTTTTATTTTTTATGTAAAATTGTTAGAAGCTTTCTGATGTTGTCTACTTGTTAACAGAATTAAATGTTCAGCCACAGGATTTGTCATTGTAAAACCGCAGTATTGCTGTTTTGCCACAGCTGTTTTCTTTTTTTAAAGGCTGTTTTAGATGCTTTCTTTCTTTCTTTTTTATTGTTTTGTTTGTGTGTTAGTGTAATATCTGTTAGCTTTCTAGTTAATGTTCTCATTCAAAGCCATTTAGAAATTACAGATGTACTAATAATAATGCACAGTCAGTGGAAGATGCTTTTATATACATGATATGTTATACATTGTATTTTAATGTACATATTACATTTGGATTTGGGTTGATCATTTACATAAAAACCAACCACCATGAAGCAGTGGAGGACGTGACCAGCAGGGAAATACCAGCATAGAGAATGAATCATATCCGTTATATCAAAATATCTATGCCGATACTCCCCTCAACACGTGTTTCCATGTATTTTGCAACTATCTTTGTGTTATTGTTCATACTCCGTGTTCTACAATATAATAAAACTAATCCTTTTTGGACACTTAAAACATCTTTATATAACTGTCAGCGTATATTTGTTGGGACTTCTGCTGCCTTCTTGGCCTGACCTTTCTTGAAAAAGACGTTTTAAATGTCAATGAGACTTTTACACTGATAAATAAAGAATTTATCAAAGTTGCTTTGCCAAAAAAAGGCTGAAGCTTCCATCTCGTGACAGAAATATCCTTTCTATCTTAAAAATGTCTCGATATCATTCACGAGATATGTTTGACACACATTTCCCAGATTATAGAACAAGAAGTCAATAAGATAAGATAAGATAAGATAACCTTTATTAGTCCCACACGTGGGAAATTTGTTTTGTCACAGCAGGAAGTGGACAGTGCAAAAGTTATGACGCAAAAATTAGAATACAAATCCATCAGAGACAACTGACAAACATTATTACATAGTAAATAAACCTTAATTAACGTTACAATATTAGAGTTAGTTGCCTAAACACTTCTCTAAAGAAACACAGAAAGGTTGTGGCTGTTCACATAAACACCACGCGAAAAGCCACACCTACGAACTCTGTCGTTAAGTTGAATGGGTTTATTATCAGCGACAGTCACATGACGCGAGAAAAAGTATATACACACTCTGTGGGAATCCATCAGCAGCGCTTAAACTCTTGAACAATTGCAAATGTCAAGACTAGCGCGGTGGTAGCTTACCTCGTAAGCCTGCTTGCTAGCGACACTGCTGCGGTGCTGTGGTTTGTTTCCAGCTGCTGCAGCAACAGCACAGTTAGCTCGGTGGTGGTGGGCGGAGTCCAGTGCGCTCACTTCACGTACCGACCGCAAACACGACCTCCCAAATCAACTGTACGAACTACATGAGACCAAAAGGTATAAAACTCACACACAAACACATATACTGTAAAAATAATAAACAAGGACACAACTTTTGCCATTACGAAGTCAGCCCAAAAGCTTATAATAGCCATGCGGGTGGTGTATGGAGGACTATTAGTGTCGCGGAAATGACAATGACCTATTTTATTTAATAGTAAACGATAAAAACACATGAATTCGTACATTTATTTAGAATTAAAGTGACACCATAATTTAAGTAAATTACCAACCAGCTCACTACTTCGTGTTCACGTGATCGTTGAGCCCATTCTTAGCAGCTAACACGGATGTCAAACATAAAGCCCGGGGGCCACAATCGGCCCGGCAAAGACTCCAATCTGGCCTTCTTGACAGCTTTGGAAAATATGTAGGAAAGTATACATGTTTGGACTTTTAACTGTAGTTTAAGTATGTAAGTTAAACAATTAAATGGCAGAAAAGTTCCCATTTCTTAACTGTCTACTACAGAAATTTCAGTTTAAAGATTGTAAGTTGTGAATCAACAAAAATGTAATGATTTTTAGATATAGGACAGTCTGGTGAGCTACCAGAACGTTTTCAGTAATTTTATATATTTATCATGCAGAAAACTGAGATGTGTTATTGAAATTGCACATCCTTAACTCTTATTAAGATTTTCCCTTGCCCTGCCTACTTAAGATCATAGTGGGTTATATGTAGTCATCAGTGTAAAATGATTTTAACATCTGCCCCAAACTTTCCATAAAAGGCATCATGCTAACACAGCTGGAAACTGGACAAAATCTTCAAAATACCTCTCCGAAAAAAAAGAAATTCTAAAACTCCTCAGTTCTTGTTATGAAAAACAGTGAGGACCATTAATGTGTGGGAAAGCCCAAAAATGTTTATAGTGTGTAGTGGTCCCTTCAAAAACAAGTATAGCTGTTTTGGTGTCATTTAATAAAGTAGCCTGACTTGTAAGACGTCTGTTTTCCAACAACCAGCATCTGTATTTGTGCATTAAATGGAGGACTTGTACAGAGAGATATCCACAGGCAGGAATGACTTCCTGTGTCTTTCAGTGGTGCATTTGAGTAATCTCACTCTATCAGTGAGCGTCCTCCTGTGACTGGCCAGCATGTCATGGAGTGGGTGGGAGGTCCAGCACTATCCTTATCTTGGACAACATCCGCCTCTCTGAAACCAACTTAAGGGAGTCCAGCTTCATCCCCACAACATTACTGGTCATGTTTATTGAGTTTGTTTTTCTGATCCTTCCAAGATATAATAGACTGTAGGATGTAGAATACAGCCTGTCTTTATATGAGCTTGCATTTATAACAAACAAAATTTACAAGAAATGGGAGGAAGAGGAAGGAAAGATTCACAGCAAAACAGTGAGAAGGTGGCTGAGGATATCTAAAAGAATAAAAAGCAAGAAAAAAACAGAAAAACCCATCTCTGCCTCCTACCACCTACACCCACTCCACTCCTTCTACCTTTTAGCTTAGAGATCTTAGAGAGATTGAAACTTATATTCTCATTTATCATTTTTTTAGGGTGTGCTAATTTTTTTTTATTGTTTTTTTTATAAGCCTCAGCACCCTAAAGCACTTAGTTAGGAGAGGAACTTGCTCTGTTTAAAGGAGAATGAATGCAATCTTTATTTAGCTACAGTATTACCATGTTATGACATGTTATGTGAGGTGGTATTACATCTCAGGGTTGCCAAGAGGGGTTTGAACCCTTTAGTTGCCTAGCTAATTCATGCTGCCTTAAAATGTCAGATTAAACTGCAGGTTAACTGAATTTCCATTTTAGTGCATGTGAACTGAAAGGAAAACTAAATGACTACAAATTCAAAAGCTTATAGGAAAATCCCCTATTCTCAAGTTGAGTGTTTGTTTTTGTAAATCCCTTTTTAATAATCATAAAAAAAACTACAGTATTTACAAATGCCTCAAAAGATCTCTCCACATTTGTCTTTTTCCTGTGCAGTTAGTTCTTAGTTAAGGAAATGTTTAAATACTTCTGTGACAACTGTAGTCCTCAATACAGCTTTCTCACAGAACGAACCAATCGAGTCCTACCAACGTGCGTGTTGAAACGAGAGCATGCTCCCTTTCACAATATGTTTTACATATTGGGACCTGATAAAAAATGATTATGTCCTGACATTAATAACAACAACACATGACATTTATTTAACAAAAACTAAGTGCACTCCATGATCCAGCAGCTTGTAGCACCAAAACTTCAAGTACAGTATAACGCGGTTCACCTTTTGTGCCCTTGCTGTTTCGCGGATTTTTTTTGTGCAATTTTGCATGGGTTTTTTTGTGTGTTTTTTTTTACAGCCCATTGTGTCCTGCATCCTGATTGGCTGTAGACCACTGTCAATCAATTTTGTGCCATGTCTCCTGTACAGTACAGAATGCATTCAGCTTGATTGCCAGCGGTGTGACTCTGAAGTGCTGTACTGTATGTTTGTAAGTTTGTAACAATATCGACGAAACATTTTGCACCTGCGGGTGCCTTTGGTTTCATTCTATAATACTGGACTTATTTTTCTATGAAAGTTTGAACTTTAAGAGTGTTTAAACAAGAGATGAAAGTGTGAAAATGTTCATGCCTGAAAAGTGTAAAAAGTGTGTAGTGAGGGGTTTTACAGCCTTAAACATCTATAATAACTGTAAAAAATAAAGTTGGCTACTTTGCAGATTTCACCTATCGTGGGTTATTTTTGGAAAGTAACTCCCGTGACAAACGAGGGCCCACTGTACCAGCTTTAAATCTGTGTTCTGTTCGTTGCATCATTTTACATCGTGAGCCACGTATGTTGATCTTGTGTGAAACTTCCTTTTCTGTCATTGTACAGACATTTAGCTACAATAAGACATTTAAATATAAAAAAAGAAGTGTAATTTACACAGCATGTTTAGCTGCACGATAAAGAAACCCTGCTGTAGTAACTGAAATAAATCTGTCAGCATACAGTTAAAAGTCTGAAATGTATGCCCTCCTTCACATTTTCCAAAGCCACCCAATGGGCCAGATTGAAGACTTTGGAGGGCCACTTCTGGCCCCCAGGCCTTATGTTTGACATGCCCAAAATTATGATGGAGGAGAATAGTTTATTACATTTATTTGTTACTAGAAATTTATTTTACATTATCTGCAGTCTAAAATGTATATACACTATACACTACTATAATATACAGTAAGTATGAACACATGTTTCTGCATCAATCATGAGGATATAAATCCTCATGGAAATGTGTATACACACTGTGGTACTTAATCTAGTTAATAACCATGGTTACTAATTCACTTTTGCCGCCAGATGGCAGTTCCTTTATTTAATTTGGGAAAAGACTGTCGGAAGCAACCACTGTGGGCCACACGGGAGTCAAAATCATTTCCAACCATTATAAACAACAATAAATGTTCACAACGTATAAAATCTTGTTAGCAAACAAGGTTACATGTCAAAGTCTTTAATTAAGGTAGCAGGAGTCAGGTTGCTAGCTGGGAACATCCAGTGTAACAATGTAGACTCTGAGCTTTGTCTCAGCAGATATCCACCGTTTCCTTTTATGTTATGATCACACAACAAATAAGGTGCCATTCGTTTATGCAACAAATATAGCATTTAATCAGCAAAGCCATGTGTGAAGATGCACAGAGTACACTGTTATTGTTTCCTGTTATTACGATTTCTTATTAATTACATGCAGTGAACAAGCTGGAGGGTCTCAAATCACATGGAAAACACCTCAGTCACTCAGCTTGTTAGAGAAACTGTAATACTAGTGATTTACATAGATGTTGTGAAAAAGTCAACTGCACAACATTAAACTTGCTGTTTAAGGCCATTTGGGTGCTCTTTGTTAATTGTAACAGAAACTGATTTCTGAGCGATTAAAAGGATAAGGTTGGCTTGCACGCTTGTTCAAAGCCACTTCCTGTTTCCTTTCATCCTGACCACTGTGATGCTACACCTTAGGCAGCTGTCATGCAACCACTTGTTTAGAGCTTTTGCAAAAGGGTGACTGTTGCTCAACCACCCACACAGTGATGACATCATGGAGAAGAATCCCAAATTTTAGCCTGAGGAAGCATTTCCGCAGCCATAACGATGTCCTGCTCTGGATTTTATTTGTGAGCCATGCAAGCTGAAACTGATCGTCATTGTATACAAATATTAAATTATTATTATTTATTTATTTATTTATTGGTTAATGTATTTTTTCGGATGGCATGTGATTTTAAATAGCATTAACTGCTTTCTGAGTTGTTCCAGTTTACCATTGTAGATTTCACCTCAGAGTTGATTTGCTGCTTTCCAGTGTTCCAGTGTGAAGCAATCATTAATCTGTAAATCTCAAAAGGTTTGCCCAACACGGATTGACACCCCTCTATGCACTGAATGTAGAAAGAGAGACAAACAGGAAGTGCATTGGAGATACTCGAGTACATTTAACCTGCTTTACTAGGACGGCTCAGGAACATTAAAAAGATTAGGTGGTTTCAGCTTGTAGGCATTGAAGAAGGATGCGACTTGATCGGGAAGCTCTGCCAGCACGCTCTGCGCCAGGGCCACGCTGTTTCTCTGCAAACATAAATTCACAAGAATGAGAAGTCGGCTTGTTCAGCAGCACTCAGGTTTGCGCGTGTGTGCTGAGCAGAGGAAGGCTGGCTGTCTAAAGCCTCGGAGCTGCTGCCTACCTGGAAATTTCTGAAGGGCACAAACTGCACGATGTCTCTGGAGGCGACGACCCCGCTGGGCGCCTGCAGCAGTTTGTCATCGCTGTCCAGAAACTCCATGGCGCTGAAGTCTGCCCCGCCAACACCCACTATGATGATAGACATGGGCAGACGAGAGGCCTCCACGATAGCGGCACGTGTATGGTCCATGTCTGTGATCACTCCATCCGTGATGATAAGCAGCACAAAGTAATTCTGCACGATGACAGAAAAGTAGATTACAGAGTTGGGGATTAGATGGCACATATATATTCTGAAACACATATACTTGTATACACTATATACCAATGTTAAGCATTTGACCCATATACTCAAATTATTTGTGGCTCATATACTTTGGTCAAGTATTATCTACATTTATATCGTAAGTCTGCACTTTTTTGTATGAGCACCTGTTGATGCACGGTGGTTATTTTGGGATTTAATTTAACTTTGACAGTTTTATGGCCTATTGAGAAAAGCTGTAACATATGGTTAGTCACTCTAAAAGTTCAAACTGTCCAAAGTTGTAGAAATCCCCAAGTGATACAAATTATATCTTAATTTGCAGGTAAAACTGCTCTTAAAGTCATATAAATGTCAAGCGGATTAATTGTTTTTACCTTTAGGCTGGCATAAATCTGTCATAATGAGCCATAAAAATGTTGGATGCTAAAATTTGAGAAGAAAGCCCAGAAAGTTAGACAAAGCAGGTGTTCATCAGGTGTATATCACAGAAAAAGCCAAGTTGTGTAAAGTAGCTAATTGTTGTAAAATAAAGATTTGGACACAGTTGGGGAAACACATACAGTTTAGCATATTATGCAGATGAGAAAACAGAAGCTCGCACAACAATGTCATGGGAGCAAAACAGCAGAAGGGTGACTGAAGTGTTTGTAAGCAGTGAGTGTCTAAACACTTCCTGCTTCCTTACTGAAGCCATGTGCTGCTGGAGAGCTTGTCTGGCGAAGCGGGCCACATGGTTGATGATCGGGGAAAAGTTGGTGGGACCCCAGAGCTTCAGCTGAGGCAGACAGTGTCTGTAGGCATCCACCACGCCCTCTATGCCTGCGGCACACACATCCACAGGTACAGTGGTTCACCATTACAGCATCCATGGGCAACTTTCAAGAACCAAACACAGCTTTGTGAGAAGTTTAAACCTGCCTGAACAGAAGGGATTTGCTGGATTGAAATTGACAGGAAACTCATGGGACACCTGTAGGAGTAAAATCAACAAAAGCTTTAGACGACTGTTCAAGAGACCTGTGTTTGACATGTACATGACACAACACGGGGGCGAGGGGGGGGTACATGAACGATAAGAAGCAAGCACAGTGTGTTTGTATAAGAATATACATATGTCGCAGTTGGAATTGATGCCTCACAGCAAGATGGTTCCTAGTTTGAGTCCTAGCTGGAGCCTTTCTGGGTGCACGCTGTCCCTGTACCTGGGTGGGTTTTCTCTGGGTACTCCAACTGCCTCCCACAGTCCAACAACATGCATGTTAGGTTAGTCAGTGAATCGAAATTGGTCATGGATGTCAGGCAATGTGGTAAAAAAATGGGAACTTCCAGTCTAAAGCGCTTTGAGTGATCAGTAAGATTGGAAGAGATCATAAATGTCAGGTGAAATAAACATATAGTGTAAGCTGCACGCATATTTGACTGGCTTTGATTATAATGGAAGCCCTGAATAATTGGCCATTTAACCTAGCCGGTGCTAGCAAACTAGCAGGCGGGTTCCCCGAATGATCTGAAGCTAATGCAAAGTTAACCCAAGCAGATATCTTCCTAAAGCACAACTTTGAATATGAAAAGCTCTTGGTGGGACTCTCGCTCTATAGCCGTGAGCGGCCTATCTGGAGCTTCGCTTGTTCTCCTGCTGCAGATGCTGCAGTGATGTGTGGCCTCAGGTCTTTGGTACTCTTGGGGGCTGCGGATGGGGGGCGTTATCCCAGCCTCCCACCCTCATTGTCACGTACATTTTGTGACAAAGACACTCACTCTCTTGCTCACATACTCTCCACATACTCTGCTGATTTGCAAATCTGTGCATCTTTGTATTTTTGTTCAGGCACTGTACTTGTGTTGTCTTACAGATGCAGAGGTCGACAAAAAAAAGGTTGTTTTTTCCCCTTCTGCCTCTTAGCTTGCCACCGTGCTGCCCATTTTACATATAATGTAATAACTGAAATAACACTCATAATGAAACATGTGAACAAGAGCCACAACCCAGCATAAAGATCATAATTCTGATTGCAAACATTTCCAGACACGTCAGGACACAGAGAAAAAAGAACAATAATAAAGAAGCTGATGTTACAAACTGCTGCATCAGCTCCCTAATGAGGGATCATTCAATTGTTCATCAGGCTCACAGCATCACGCCTTCTACTGCCGTGCCTCAGCAGCTGAGCTACGCTCCACCACCCTACTGTTCATTGAGCATTACCAGTCAGAGCAAACTGCCTTTCATACACAACGGGACACTCAACAGCCCCAAAACCACACCATCATGTGAGTGCGCTCTGAATTCAGCAGTCACATCCAAGTAACGAGTGGAAATGCCGCAGCACTGGTCCTTTGAGACACTGCAAATTTCCAGTGCTTTTCAATACCCACAATTCCAGCCAAGAGAGAGAGGATGAACACAATAAAGCACCTTAATAACTCAGTGATATCGAAATAACAACTTTGTGTCACACATATGGCTCAATGATGCTGTTTCTTTAATGAATATTTCATACCTGCCAGGATGGAGGGAGCTGGGCTCCAAAACCAAACACAGGAAACATCTTCTTACTACACAGAGACAGAACAAACTCATGAGCTCATCGAGCGGTAGATCAGTGGGCCCCAAGTTTGAACAGAAACTAGTTCCAGGGAAAATGTTAGTAGGTGATTATCAAGGATGCTGCCGCTAAAGATTTTTAATATTAACACTGTAAGTAGCAAAAAGGTTAATAATTTCTGGGGGGGGGGAGGGGTTGGTGTAAGTTGGTGATAAGACTCTTTCATTCTGCTCAACTCTGGCTTAACATGTTGTTTTTTTAGTATCTGTTTCTTCCTCTGATATCATTACTTTAGATGGTGGGATGATGTAGGATGCTTGGGTTCACCTGTCGTAGTCCTGGATGACATTGCCCACTGACCAGATGGCTGCCAGGTACTCATTGTAGCCCTCTGGGCTGATGTAGTGGAGGGACTGAGGAGACCCCGGATCCCCGTTAGAGCCCGTGAAGTCAATGGCGATCTGGACCGAGAGGATACGGGTCAACATACAGAGAGCTTTTCAGTCACCAGGTAAACGTCTGACATACTTCATATGTATTCTGCGAGTTTCAGAGTGCCGTGCAATGTGACAGTCAATTTAGAAATGTTACAAATCTTACCAAACAATTTATTTACTTTAACAATAAAAATATTTCCACACTCACAGTGAAGTTGATTTGGCATCCACCCATGATATAATCCAGGAAGGTGTATTCCCTCACTATCTGTAAAAGTAAAGAGTACGCTAACAACGTGCAGCAATGCACAATGTACAGAGATCCAAAACAAACCTGGTGGGACATATGTTGTAAAATCGAGGCAGAGTAACAGTTTTAATTCCTTACCTGGCACTGCCGGATGCAAACGACCCCGGAGTTTTTATAGCTTTTCTTCATTGACTTTTTGGGGTTAATACATTCGAATTCAGCCTGAAACGAGACCATGTTAATGTCAGTGTAACATAAACACTATAACACACACGAGACACACACACAAAACATAAAGGGCCTCACCGGGGAGATGTGCGTCCCCGTTTGCATCTCTGCTAGTGTGGTTTTAAAGCTCCCAATGAGATCATGGGAGCCGCTGCTGTGATGGTCGTAACAGTCAACCTGAGGACGCAAAACAAGAAGAGTTTTCTCTAACGGGGGACCACGTAAAAACTACTGCATGAACAGTTCGGATCATACAGGAGGAGAGAAAGAGTAAACCATGGTTGATGATGAAGTTCTTGGTCAAGGTGTGAAAATTACGTCTTTCTTTTAGACTGCTGCCAAAACCCCCACTAATCATTCACTATTTACAGTCAGTGACGAAGTGTCATCATATTCTGAACACCTGACATATGGAAAGAGTGCAAACAGTTATCAGTATAAATGCAAAAGCTAATGCAGTAAGTCAAGTGAGTAAACAAAGAGGAAGAAAGCCTCACCTGGTGATGTCATGAATCGTGCATACATGCATGTAGCGCTTATCCAACTAGGTCACAAGCACTCCCTTTATGTTTGGGAGATTTGTAAGATAATAAGAGAATTGCAATTACAAGATTAGTTATTAGTCAGCAGTGTGGTCAATAAAGCCAATTCGAAAATTTTAAAAAGTGAGGGAGGGGGATGAAATCCACTGTTTCACCCATTGGAGTGTTACTTAAGAGGTGCTTACAGGTTTTGTTAATTGGGTGCATTTTATTGTGCAGGTTCACTGAATAGAATTACCTTAATAGGCTTCTCCACATCTCCTCCACAAAGAGTTCGCAATGAGATGCGGAACGGCCTCCATATTGGATTCAGGTTGTTGTACACAACCTGCATAAACAGGTTACCGTGAGTAACGAGTCCACGGGAATTTAGTGCACGCCGATGAAGGACCTGATGGTAAATGTGTGTACCTCTGTCCTGTGAGCCAGCTGCCATCCAGTTTCTGTCTGCTTGTAGAATTCCAGGAAAGGGTCGGACCACCACAGATACTGACAAACCATTCCCAGTTAGTCATTCACAGAACTTACATTTAATGAACTTTATTAAAAAACCCTGAAGCAACTTTCATTACCTTTTTGTCCAGCCTGCGGGCAGACACTTCAAAGTTTGCTACCCTGGTGTCTGTGATTTCTTCAGCACAGATCTATCAA
Source organism: Rhamphochromis sp. 'chilingali' (assembly GCF_963969265.1). Lineage (NCBI taxonomy): Eukaryota > Metazoa > Chordata > Actinopteri > Cichliformes > Cichlidae > Rhamphochromis > Rhamphochromis sp. 'chilingali'. The sequence continues at coordinate 26,488,140 of NC_137945.1, read as the reverse complement.
AAAGGAGAAAAACATAAAGATTTGTGCAGTTTTATACTGAGGTTCACAGTGGTTTTCTTTTATGTAAAAGATTAACATAACCTCAGCTATATACAAAAAAAATGAAGCCAATTTAAAAGTGCAATTGCATTCTTTCTGATGGCCAGCAGGGGGCAGCTTCTCTAGTTTTAAAAAGAAGTCTGATTGTACAGAAATCTATGAGAAAATCAAACAATTTCTCCCTTCATGAATTACCTTAGTAATATTTTCCCAGTAGGTTTATGGTCTAAAATGATAGTTTTACTTCTTAATTATTACAGCATGGTGTTCATTTTGTACACTATGGTTTCATTTATCACAAAACAGTAGACAAAGCAGGACAGTAACAGTCATATCCATCACTTGGTTAGAAATTAGCACAAGTAAACTGCAATTTTACACTTACAAACCCAGCCATGAGCCCTGACACTTATATTAAACTACAGGAAGCCAATCAATCACTACAAGGGTTCCACAGCATTTGTTTGTAGCTTGCTAAAATGACTAATTCTAGCAAAATATGAGCAAAATCAACCCTACAAGCTAAGCATATTCTTATTTTTACACACATAGATGCATACAGAAGGACAAACTGGAGAAACTAAGTTCACACAGACAAAAGAGTCAGCTCACTGTGATGGTCCCACGGCCTGCCGGCCTCCTGTTCTTCAGCAACAACGGCCGCGTCATCTGCTTATTAGAAACGACCTGGACACAAATGATGGAAACAACAAGGAGCGCTAAAGCAGTGGGCGAACGACCAGTGTTTAAAGAGCAACCTGATAAAGGGGAAACTTACCTGCCCGAGGGTGCATTCAAGCTCTCCAAGGAAATCATCGTCACTCAGGTCGTAGGTATCGTTGTCGATATCATACACGCAGAACTTCAGCCTCTGCACCGTCTCGAAATAGTAATCGATCACAAACCTCTTAGCAAACTTCGGATTCAGGCAGTTCAGGATCATCTCCGTGCGGCCAAACTAATTCACAAAGTAAAAAAAGATGTGTAACGTAAGTCACATGACTTAGGTTAGAACATATTATTTAATGCCAGCCATAGATTTGCAGTCTTAACTGTTATATGCAAAAATCTCGTACCACTACCAATTACATACCTCATACCACTGAGAATCTGATGTGTTGATGTACAAAGCACACAGAGGGTCAGACTTGGAGAAGACGTCCATGTCCATTAGGTTTTCACAGGAGATGCTCAGCTCCACCTTAGTGGCACATTGGGTGGCTGTGGGCAGTGGGGCCCCACCTGAGGCCATTGCAGCTGTTCCTGAAAAAGATAAACCACAGAAATGTCTTCAGAGCACTTCCATCTTCTCAAAATGCTCTCTTGACTTGTTACTACATATTACTCAATCTTCAGTCATGACTTTAGTCAGGTGGTAGTGGTGGTTGTCCAAAGTAAGGCAGGCTCAGATGGTCAAATGCCACCACAACCAGGCCACTAAGTTCACACATAAATCGCTGAATACTACGCCACCTGGTGGTATGTCCACAGCAATTTAAGAACAAGCACAGTCCTAGAGGCAGTGTGCCAACAAATGATCGTCTGCCAATTTAAACTGCTATAAAGAACTTGTTGGTCTATAATATGATAGATATGTCAAATGTACCCTCATGAATGATATCAAGTCATCTTGAGCCACAAACAACATTCTTGTCACAAGGTAGAAGCCGCAAACAGTTTTTGGCAGTGACTTTTTTTTATACTTTCTTTTTATTGTTTTTCTTTAAACATTAGAGGGCAACAACAAAACAGAACATAAAAAGAAAAATAATAATGGTAGTGACCTTTATTTATCCAGTTAAAAAAAATCTTGTTGACATCAAAAATGTCTTCTTTTAAGAGTAATCTGGCCAAGAGGAAGCAGAAATTGCAACAAATATAACAATAGTTATGTAAACATATTTTGAGTGGAAAAAAAGAACCGGATTGGTTATAATGTATGTACAATAACAGAGACTTATAAAGATACTTGAAAAACTGGTAATTTTTTTTTTAAATTCTATTTTACCCCTTTGTAAACCCTGTTCACCCAAGTCTATTTACCAACATTCGTAAAGATATTAGACATAAAAAAACAACACAGAAACAAATCAGTTTTTTGGCAGGCGATCACTTTTTGGCACAGCATCTGGAAGCCGGAGCTTAGGCTACACAAACCCTTGATTTACACACAAAACTGCACACACATTTATGGATCTATCAGAAGTGCAGGAAAAGTCACGTTTAAAGGGACAGAAGTGAAAGTATGGGTGAGTTGTAACTGATCACGTGACTGTAATTTCAGAGCTTCGAGCGAAATGTTAGAACACCGTCAATCAATCAATCAATCAGTCAATCAATCTTTACTGACAGACTTTATGTCATAGTTAAAAATAAGTAAATAAATCAACTGTTCGTGTTTAAAAATCTGGATCTCTCTCTCTCTCACTCACACACACACACACACACACACACACACACACACACACACACACACACACACACACACACACACACAAATAGACATATATTTAATTTTGCTGTGATGACTTTCCCTTAAATTTCTAGCTTTGTAGTACCACCACCGAATAATGTAAGTTACCGTTACTCGAGCTAACACATGCAGGCAGTGACAGTTAGGTGGAGCTCTAACAACCACACCACTTCTCCCTTTCACACTACGTTACCTTTTCATAATGCTTACTGGTTCATTTACCTGTGTAGTTGTTGACAAATATACACTTTTTTCTGCCTCTGTTCTGAACGCGTAACGTTAATCTGACGGCAACAGCTGTGTTGTCGCACTGGGTGGAGCCCACACTCTGCCCTGCCCAGTGTTCTGCTCGCTTCACAACTTCCACTAATTTTACAACTACTTTTACCTGAAGTTGAAGTTTTGTGTAAATGCCTGTTTGGTGTGTCTGCTTCACCTGGACAACATTATATTAACAAACACGCTGTTGTAACATTACTGTACGATAGGCGCTTCATATTATGCCGGAACGTTCTTGTGTTTCTGTTGTTTCTCTGTTTCTCGCCGAGTCGATAACAAAGCGGTACAGCGTTGTCCGGGGTGCATTCAAGAAAAGTGTTTTGCAGCTGTGCTGAACACCAATTTAAGCTGCTGTTGGTGATGCGACCAGGTACCATCTAGTTAAAAGCTCTGGGAGACTTTTCTCTGGACGGACTGTGAGTAGATATTCATTTAGCTTATAGAAGAGCTGCTGTGTTGTTTTCAAACCAGTGTTGGCCAATAAACAGACACCTGATATGTCTAATTTTGAGCTGTTCTCAATCCAAACGACTGCATCGTTTTGTCTAATAATATTCAGAGAAGAGCTTTTCCGTTTAGCGTTTTCTATAATACCTAGTAATGCTAAGGTAAAAGGCTAGCTTCTTAAACTTTTGAACACCAGTGTTGGTCAAGTTACTTGAAAAAAGTAATCAGAAACTAATTACTGATTACTTCCCCAAAAAAGTAATCCCGTCACTTTACTGATTACTTATTTTCAAAAGTAATTAATTACTTAGTTACTTAGTTACTTTTTTAAAAACACGATTTACAACCTGAATAGGTAATAAAGTGATAGATCTTTCAGCTCAATTCTACTTTTTCTACATAATCCATCATACAAAATGTAATCAAATGGAAAGGTCCCCTTTTAAAACTTGTTTTATTAGTTTTAATCTTTTAACTTTATGCATCAAGCAAAAATTTAATTATATGCAACATTCTCTGACTGGAAGAAATTTGTTTAATATTTAAACCTATTTTCTGCACATTCCAGCATTAAAATTAATATATGTTTTGTGTTTACACTCACTCTTTCAAATAGATGCAAGTAAAACAAGTAAAACTTGCGGTCCTTTTGCTCTATTTTCACCTGTGAAGCAGGAGTAGGGTAGGCAGAGGTTTACCCTGGTGCAGGTGTGCTGCAGCGGTCAGTGGAAGAATCCACGAGTTTCTCTGTGAGTTTCCCATTACATCTTTGGGCACTTGGTGCTTGCTCAGAAGTTTAGGGGTTTTTCTTCGCTGTAAAAAGAAGTTTTCTTCCCACGCACTACAGAGGCTAATGCTTTTGTCACTTTTTATGGAATCAAACTCAAAATAAGGTCAGTACTTCCACGATTTAAACGCTACACGCTCATACTCTCTCCCGCACTCGATATATTATCCATGATCCATTGTTGATCTGCACACAGCTGTTGTCACCAACGTGGCACTCGCTTACGTCACTGTCATGAGACATTCTCGCAAAAAAATCACGGTTTTAGTAACGCAGTAACGCAGCGTTCCTACGGGAAAGTAAAGGTAATCTAATTACCGTTTTTGCAATAGTAATCCCTTACAACACTCACCACTAACTGGAAGGATATCCTTGAATATTTATTTAATTCTGTTGTTTATTAAACTATAACTTTTCTGCTGACAAAACACCACTCAGTCGATTTTCAGAGACAAGATAATTAAAGGTTTGGGATTTAATACATACAGCAAATAATTTATACATGCTTTTATACAAGCATGTTGTAATAAATATGACGTTAATAACAAATTTATCCTGGTGAAGCATGAATAAAAGAGTATTTCATGTTTTGTTTTTTTCCACTGTAAATGTTTGAACATATAAAGAGAAAAATAGGCACATTTGCATTGGGTAGAATACATTTTTATTTTAAAGTAAGGATATTTTGTTCCGGCTTCAAAGTATTTACAAAACTGACTTTTATCTGCTCTAAAAATCCACGACTTAGTCATTCATTTATTTATTTTGCAACGTGTTTAATTTGTGCTCTTGAACGCACCATCCCCCCGCTCCGGGGACTCTCACCGAGAGGTTGTAAGTTTGTCAGTGTGATGAGTGATCACTGATAGTGTGGACCTGTGATAAGATGGCTGGGAGGATTATAACACGGTGTGTGAGCAGGGCTTTAGTGGAGTTTGGGTCTGGCGCAAACTGCGTAAAAAGCAGAGGGACAAACCGAAACTACTGGACTGCTCTACGAAGGACTTCCACCGCTCTGACTGTAAATAACGATGCTTCTTTCTCATCCAAAATAACCCTGCTTCATTCATTATCACACTGCTTTCTTTATCTTTATGCGAGCTCCGTGATTTGCGCTCAGGAAGGTCAGTGGTGCCACTTCCTCAGAGCTTCATATTTGATATATAGGTGAAGGGGCAACGGGTTTGTAAATGCTGTCAGAGCTGCTTATCCATGCAGGAAGAGAACTACCAGTACTGTATAGGAATGATGCTGCTATGCGTGTCAGCTGGCTGTATAATTAAACTGGATCTCAGCGTTAGTTTCACCTAGAACTTCCTGTAACGTTCCCGTGTGGACTGAAGAATGCATTGACCCCATGGCTTCACAGTCCAGCTCTGGGTTCAGGTTACTCAGGGTCAGCACAGACGCCAAGAATGACTCTGAATGGGAGACAGTCTGTTCTTGCCTAGCGCTTGCATTCACAAGTGTGTTTTTGTGTCACTTCCTCACTTGTGCACAGAGTGGACGGGCTGCATTCCTGTTGGGGCTCCCTGCGCTGTCGTGCCTCGGCTATGCAGCTTATCGCAAGGTGCAGAGTTCAGCTGTGGTCTGCGCTTTAGATAGAGGTAGATGGCAAACTCAAATACGAACATGTGCTTTTTATTAGGTTTGATCTAGTGAATGTCAGCTGGGCTTTATGGCTGAACTAGTGGGTTTTGTGTCTGTCTAGGGGAGGTTTTGGAGCAGGCTGACTACCTGTACAGCTGTGCAGAGACAGAGAAACTCTACCAGCTGCTGGTGCAGTACAAAGACAGGTAAGGAGAGTTCAGAGGGTTTATTTATTCTATTTGATCTTTGGTTTTTTTGTCTTTGTGTGTGTTTTTGTAATACAACAACCACATGCCACCAAAGCAAAGTGTTTTACCATCCACTGGGTGTAAAGTTATGGTTTGTGTTTTCATTCAGTCTGAATTTAGTTGGACAATAATGACTCTCTTTGTGTGTGTGTAGCAACGATGCAGAGTTCCTGTGGAGATTGGCCCGGGCTTCTCGGGACCTGTCCCTCCTACCCAACATCGAGGCCGGGCGGAAGAAGCAGCTCACGTTTGAGGCCTTTGAGTACGCCAAAAAGGCCCTGGAGAAAGATGACCTGTGCTCTGCAGCTCACAAGGTGCGATTGTGGTTTCTCCGAGGCCAACTCGACACTCACAGGATGTTGATTACGAGTTTTAACAGGTTTCTTTTCTTTTTCGTCCGCTCGTCACACAGTGGTACGGCGTGTGTCTCAGCGACGTCGGGGATTATGAGGGTGTCAAGGTTAAAATTGGAAATTCGTACATCATCAGGGATCATCTAGAGGTGAGAGGACCTTAAGATGGAAGTCATGTGACCAAAATCACACCGTCATATTTAACATCGGAACACTGATTTTTTTTCTTTCCTCTTAGAGAGCCATCGAGCTCAACCCTAAAGACGCCACCTCCATACACATTTTGGGTTACTGGTGAGACTGCTTTTTGTTTTCGTGGGTGGTTTTTTGCTTTTTAACACTGTGAGTGAAAGGAGGGCTCCCCTCTCTCAAACTAGCTCTGTGTGGTTGAACTCTCACACCTACGGGAGTGTTTCTTCCACAACTTTCATGGGAGTGCAGCTGGAATTGGAGTAAATTTAGAAAAAAATAAACAATGCAGTTGTGACTCTCTGCGGCCCAAGGAATGTAAAATGAAATAGATGTCGACTAAATGTGTTGGATGAAACTTTAAGATTAAAATCTTTACCATACGTTCATTTGGTAAAGCTGGATCAGTGTCTGGATTTCAACCAACATGATTAATAAGATAAATGACTAAAAAGCCCTTGAAGCAACTTTCTATGTGCAAATCCCAGAATATATACACCGATCAGGCATAACATTATGACCACCCTCCTAATATTGCATTGGTCCCCTTTTTCTTTCAAAACAGTCCTGATTCGTCGAGGCATGGACTCCACTAGACGCCTGAAGGTGTGCTGGAGCATCTGCACCAAGATGTTAGCAACCAATCCTTAAAGTTCTCTAAATTGTGAGGTGGATTGGACTTGTTTGTCCATCACATCCTGCAATTACTTGATTGAATTGAGATCTGGGGAATTTAGAGGCCAAGCTTGGACCTCAAACTCATTGTTGTGCTCCTCGAATCATCCCTGAACCATTTTTGCTTTGAGGCAGGGTGCAGTAACCTGCTGAAAGAGGCCACAGCCATGAGGGAGCGCCGTTTGCATGAAAGGGTGTATATGTGTGCAACAAGTAACATCCACATGGATGGCACCTAACATATGCTGTCCTTTGTCTCTCAGGTGCTTCGCTTTTGCTGAGCTGCCGTGGTATCAGCGCAAGGTGGCAGCTGTAATATTCTCATCACCACCCGAGTCTACATACGAGGAGGTGAGCACCGCCCAGTCTGAATCTGACATCATTTGCTTTCTTACTAGCTGCACAGTGAGTTTTGTTTTTCTGTGTCTTTCAGGCTTTGGCATTTTTCCTAAAAGCTGAGGAAGGTAGAGTACTGTCACCAACACGGTTCTTTAAAAATAATCACAGACAAACATGTGTCTGTGATTTAAAAAAAAAAAAAAAAAAAAAGCAGTCAGCCGACAAACGTTTGTCTCTCGTTTTTCCCAGTCGATCCAAACTTCTACAGCAAGAACCTGCTGATGCTCGGGAAGACTTATTTAGCCATGAAAGACAAGGAGAAAGCACTGCTGTGGCTGACCAAAACAAAGGAATACCCTGCTCACACGCTGGAAGACAAAGAGGTACACACATACCCTGACTCCAGACTTATGATTTACTCTGTTTTTGTATATTTCAGTTTAACTGTATATCAGAGGAACTGTTTAACTTAATCAGTGCATGCTCCTCTTCCTCTGCAGGTCCACAAGGAAGCTGTGGATCTCCTGAAGAAGCTGGGATGAAGCTCGGTGAAACATGACGCCCCTCTGGACCCTTAACAGCTGCTAACAAGACTGTTTCCTAAAGATTTTCTACTTCATTATTAACTATAAAAACCGAACAGTTGCCGGCTTCGCACACAGAAATCACACATGCCTTCAAGAAATAATAAAACAATGTCCTGTCGTTAGTAGTTTTGTATGTTGCGTCGTGTATTTCATCTCATTTTATCCAAACTTCAGAGTTCTAAATTCACCATCTGAATATTGCAGCAGAAAGCGAGACTTCCCCAGGCCTGACAACAATTTTCCAATTTTCTGTTGTCCAGTTGGACCGTAGCTTCAGTTTCCCGTTCTTAGCTGACAGGAGTGGCACCCCGTGTAGTCATCTGCTTCTAGGTTTGACAAGTTGTGCATTCAGAGATGCTCTTCCGCATATCTTGGACGTAATGAATGGTTACTTGAGTTCCTGTTGCCTTCCTATTAGCTCAATGCATTTTTGCCCATTCATCTCTGACCTCTGGCATCAGCAAGGTGTTTCCATTTGCTTCTTTCCAGATTAAAAACAAATGAACTCTGCGTGAACCTTTTACTTTCCACAGAGGATTTCCATGGAGAGTTCAAGTTGTGTTTTTGCAGAACCAAGAGAGACATCTTTGTGACATCCATGTTTACCAGCACAGGGTGAGCTGAGCTATTCAAGTGTTGGCACCGTGAGTGCTTACTAATCGAGTCACGCTCGCACACATTCTTCAGAACACTACTTCTTTTTGGATTCATGAATTCATTCCCATCAAAACAAAAAACGAGTATTATGAATGCCACTGAGGTGAATCCTAAAAAAAGGCAGATGTATTAAAGTTTTGTGTTTTCTAATAGTATTTTTACATTTATTTAGTTTTTCTTTTTTCTGTGTATTACTGTAGGGTCTTTAAATCACAATATATAGCGCCTTGAGGTAACTGCATACAGATTATCGGTGTGCCATAATTCAACTTTTGGTATCGATCTGATACCAATAAATCCGATGCCAATACTGATAACCATGCTTTCAACTTACAAAGGTGGTATAGCTCCATGTCTCATGATTTATGAGAGGAATCATCATCAACTTGTAAATTCATAATGACAACTAAATAACTGTTATTCTTACTCTTCCATGAGAATGAGTTAATACAATAAAAAACGCTTTAGCTTTTCATGTATTTTGCAAAAAGTTATTTTAAAACCTGGAATGTAACTGTGCACAACTTTAAAGCACTTTGGGTCAGCTTCTGTTGTTTAAATGTATGTTTTTTATTTCCATAAAACAAATGAACACAATTCAGTGGGTTACATACTGAACTCAGAGGATAGAAACAAAGTATCAATCCCGTCATGTTAGAATTGATCCAATACCATTATCCGCGTTGGTATTAATACTATTGATACCTTGATCTTTACACCCACCACTAATACAGAAATCCTGGGTTTCCTTGACCATATCTACTTCTCTATTTACGCTTCCTTGTTTTAATTATGTAAGCACTCCCTTACAATTTCCCTCAAAACATCTATCCAAGTCAAGAATTGTTAAGGTGTACTATTGTCAATGTCTACGATCAAAAAATGGCTTCATAAATGTGAATACAGTGGGTTTACAATAAGGTGCAAACCACTGATTGCCAGATTAGACTCTCTGCCAGTCTACATCCAAAAGAAAAGAATGCATATCATGTCTCCTGTCAAACATGAAGACTGAATGTTATTGGCATGTATGGCTTCCAGTGTAACTGTGCTGTTAATGTGTTTACTGATGATTGTAAATGGTCTGTACTTGTATAGCGCTTTACTTAGTCCCTAAGGACCCCAAAGTGCTTTACACTACGTTTACTGATGATGAGGCTGCTGGTAGAAGCAGCAGGGAGGATTGTGAAGCGTACAGGGCTGTACTCTCTGCTTAGATTCAGCCAATTTCTGCAAAACTGATCAGCTGGTGCTTCACATTTCAAATGGATAATGACGCAAAACAAACTGTAAAAGCAACTCAGTTTCTCAAAGCAAAGAAATGGGTTATTTTTTAACATCCAAGTCAGTCACCTGATCTCAAGCAACAAGCAGCATGCAGCAACTGAAGATGACTGCAGTGAAGGCCTGGCAGAGCATCTCAGTGGAGGAAACGCAGCATTCGGTGATGTCCATGAGTTGTGGACTCCAGTCACCTGCCTCACAGGACTTTCATCCAAGTTTTCAAACAACGCCTAAGTTGAGATGTATGTTAGTTTGTTAAATTACTGTTGGACCAAATCCCTTAAAGACCAAAATTAAATTTTTGTCATGTAGAAATAATCCCAACAGATTCTTTAAGTCACATCAGTGTCATTTCCAAACCTTGTTTTATTTTTCTCCTCTGTATATAATGCCCCAAAGTCACAGGACACACACAAAAAAAGAATGAAAACATGAATCAATGCGGGGGTTTATTCACTTATTTATTTGTATCTCATAAATCATTCTCTCTCTATTGAAAATGGGTGAAAGCAGATTAAAAATGAAACTTCTATACACATCTTCTCCAGTAAAGGGGCATTCTGTACAGTGTAGTTTGTGTTTACAGTGTGTATCTACACGCGATATGTTACAAGTTTGGATGCATTTCAGATCGCCTAAACCGCAGCAACTTCCCCGCTGCATTAAGTTGATATACAGCATCGTTACTCAACTCTACTTTGTTTCCGATATTCACGTGATACTTCGGCGAGTTACTGGCTGTGATGAAGGCGATCTGAAACGTCCATCTACTTCTGATAAGAACAAAGGCATCACAGATTTCCATCAATGGCGCGGCGGCTCTGTGTAAGTAATTATAATATTTAAGTACTTCATTTACTGTCTCTTTTTTACAATGAATATTCACATACAGTTGATTTTCTTTGATTAGAGGTTTCTGTTCAAAAGGAAGCACAGTTATGCAGTTTTAACGTCTCTTAAAAGTCGGCTCCTTTTGCTACAGAGCAATGCATCTCTTCATGTTGTTGTCCCTCGTTTCAGCGCTTCATCTCAGAGAGCCGAACAAGTTATATACACCACCGATCGTTTTACTAAATCACGAGCTCCTCAGAGGAATCAAAGTCTAAATCAGCTTGCTGCTGTTTGCAGTGGTCTTTAAATAAAACAAAATAAACAAACCCCACACACCAAAGATGAGGAGAACGGCCTGCCACTGGCTGAGTTATTTTCTTTTTTTTTTCCTGCATTTAGACCACTGACTGAGAGTAAGCACCAGAGTTGTCATTTACAAACAATGGAGTTTCAACATAACAGCGAGGCAGTTAAAGAAACAAAAAGGACCAGGGGAAATTGGGGGTGTAAAGATAAAAACACACAACAAAGCAGTGTGTCATCAGGCTGATGCTGCATTAGGGCCTAAGATGCTGAGGAGTTGCCACAAAAGATTATTTTTAATTTAAGGACATCAGTCTAAATACGGAGGTAAATAAATGAGATTGTATCATGTGGTTAAGACCCGAATGCTTGGGTCAGGTCGTCATTTTGTGTAGATGAAATGTAGTTGCCTTCTTGGGGTGCAACTGTTTTTTTGAACCTCACTGTGACACGACATGGACAAATCTGATTTATTTGTTGTGCATTATGTTGGTTAGGTGTGATGCCTGTCACTCAAGAACAACAATAATAACCGCCGTCCTCTGAAACATGACGGCTTTATAGCACACGCCAGTTTGAGATAACTCAAAGAGGCAGAAGAAAGCCAGCTAAGCAAACGCGCTCTTTTTAAGTGAATCTGTGCTTGTATGAAGCTGGCAAGAAAAATGGCATCAGTGTGATGTAAGGGTGGGGTGGGGGGGTGACTGAGAATGTCAATGCAGGATGTAAACAGACAGCGCCAACAACAGTCTGAGAGGAAATCATAGGAGAGCCCTCATTACAGAGGTGACTGCACCTACGATGGTCTGTAGGGGGCACATGTGTGCTTTACACCAAGACAAAAGCCTTGAACTCTTTCCCTCTACAGCGAGTGCGTCTGGTTCTGTTAGGATCTGACAATTTGCTGACATGACTGACTCAGTTTGTAATTGATTTAAAACACTGACAGCCAGCTGTGCTAGCAGCTGCACTTATGGTGTTAATTTGAAAATCCCAGGTGACTTCCTTCTTGGGTTATTTCATTCATAAGATTTTCAGAAAACTTGACCTCTGATGTTGACTTTGAGGTAGAAGTCACTGAGATTCGAAGTCAAATTAATACCATTAAGTATCAATTTGAAATCTTAGGCCTCTGGCTCTGACTTCCCCTCTGACTGTATATTTTTACTGTTATATTATTACATTTAAATCAGATGGATTACCTATTTTAATTGCTATTAACACTAAGACCTGAGTGGCTTCATGTCTATGTGTCAGATTCTTTTATGATGAATGAAACATGACACATTAAAGAACCTCGAACGCGAGGTCAAAGTCACCAAGATTTGAACTTGTCCGAGGTTTATAGTAGATACACGTAGGGTATAAATTTGAAAATCCTAGGTCACCTCACTCTCATGTTCAAAGTTGGGTGTGACTTTTCCCACCTGGTGGGGTGACAACAATACCTCATCAAGGTCACTGAGATTTGAACTCATCTGAGGATTGTAGATGATCCTAGACGACATCTTTCACAGGTTTTCAGAAAACCTGACCTCTCGAGTTTGAATTTCAGTGACCTTGACTTATCAGCCTTTTACAGCTGAGGGCTAAAAATGTTCAGTTACAAAAACAAATCTGGCTGGAGAGGAATGACAATGGGAGGGGCTGAGGGTGGAAATGTGGAGATTTTGGCCAACACAGAGGACCTGGAATAGCAAGCGTCTTGCGGAAAAACTCTAAGAACTGGTGGCCCAATATCTTTAAAGACACTTTATTCTCCTTTAGTTTGACACCTGTCTGTAGCTCATTATTTAGGTTAGAGTAACCAGCTTTGCTCTTGTAGCTTCACAGTGTGCAAGCAGACTGCAGCATAGGCAATCTGCAACATCTCATGTGGGATCTCTAGCTTGAAACTTTAATCCATGAAGTTCCCTCCATCGTCACACTCACATGTGTGCGTTTAAAAAAAAAAAAAAAAAAAAAAAATCACTCTTTTGTTTCCCCAAACATGTTCTGTCTCTGGGCCGGTGCCCAGAATTTCATTGAGGGAAAAAAGCAAAAACACTAGAACAAAACAACACTGGGTGTTTCTGTGCTTCCAATCAGTCCAATTGCAGTGCTACATTTTTTTTTTTAATGGTAGCAATGAGCTTATTTAGAAACGGAGAGATCCATGCTAAAAACTATGTGTGCGGTGGAGGGTGGGCATAGCAGTCTTCTCATCTTTAGAGGCAGCATGCAAGTGCACCAAAATTGCAAAATTACTATGAGTCCGACAGGAGCAACAATTTCAGGCACCAGACCCCGATACTTCTACTCTAGCCTTTTAAAAGCCCTATAGAACTAGAGCTTTAAAAGGAGACTGCACTTTATAAAATCCTCTCAAAAACAATTTAAATGTCTTTTTAAAAGCCAGTCAGCAGTGGTGGAGGAAGTGTCAAAAACCCAAAAACCCAAAACTATCAGTGATTTCTGTTTTTGAACAAAGAGCAAAATGCTGTAACGCTTGCATATTTCATGAAGGTGTATTATATAGATATATATTTAGATATATAGGGACTGGGGGAAGAGGGCTGCAGCAACAATTATGCAGCAAATTAGGATTTGGTTTGAAATGACAAAATAGCTTATATACAGTGGTGGTTATCTTGTGCAATTTTTTTAAGTTTGTTTTTCTTGGCTGAATAAACAGCGATGGGAGAGGAAGGGAACTAGAAGAGGACTCCTCCCTCTATTCTTGGCCAAATCCTTCTGTTTCCTCGATGGCAAAGAGCAGCTTCTCTTTCAGCTGTTCGTAACTCTTGTAAGGAGGCAAGTCCAGACGGTTGAAACTGAAAAGACAAAAACGGAGACAAACAAACAAAGACATTTTTAAACTGTGTTTATCAGATCTGAAATAGGTTGGGAAAAAATCAATCCCATTACCCAAGAGTATAAAAGTCAGTCGATCCTGAGTGAAAGAGAGAGTGGGTCGTTCTAAAGACCTCACTGAGTTCCAGTGTGGTCCTCTAGCGTTATGTCACCATTGCAAGAAGCAAGCATGCAGTCACAGAGCAGGGTCGCCAAGTCACTGCTGACTCATTAACTGAGCTCCAAACCTCCTCTAGCTTTAACATCAGCACAAAAACATGGTTATGACTATACTTCGAATACAGCTGCTCTCACAGCTTCATCATTTGACACCTTTAAAGCACCGACTGGTTAACATAATGGAAGACAGGTAAAATGTCTTTTCAGTCTAGAAAACTGAATGAGACTCTCTCAGGCCTCTTCTATCCAATTCAAGATGTAAAACCTTTTCACCGGCCTGTCACTGGAGAGGATACTTAGGCAGGCTACCCAGAGATACTTGGGGATTTGTTTAATTTGTAAATAATTCTGCTGTTATTTTGAATATTCCTAACAAGCCTTCTTGTGTTTTCTGCTACTAGCTGGTTTGCTGGCCAGGTTGCTACTCTGGTGGTCCTTGATATCATTTATCCTGCAGTCAGACAGCCTGTGGGACTCCACCAAAACTGTACTAAAGTATACTGATGTAAAATTCTGTGCACAACATTACAAGACATAGTGGTCAAGTAGAGAGGTCAAAGGTCAAGCACTCACCACGTGTGGCTGCGAGGAAGCCACGTGTCTTTCCCCACCTTCTCAATGCAGAACTTCTGCGGTCCGTTACTTCCTGCAATGCAAAGGAGAAAGAGGCTTAAGAAAAAAAATGAAAGCATTAAGGAAATATAAATAGTATGTTTAGTAAGCATGCTCGTCTCTCACTGACCCATGAGCTCAGCAAAGCCGCCCAGAGGAAGCCTGCAGGTTCCAGTGACAAACTGCATGAGCCGTAGTCGCACCTCATTGTCGACCTCTTTTACCAGCTGCAGGGAAGGAAATGACGCCAGAACATTCATCACTGACTTTCTACGACTCGTCAAGGACCTTCATCCACGTAGGTTATACGGGGAATTTACGGCAATATGAGACACATTAAGAAAAAAAAACAAACGCTATTTCTTGAAGTTCAATTATTTTATCAAATCCTGCACTAAGAGCTTGTTTTACTGCTACTTGGAGGGAAAGAAAGCACAAACTGAGCAAACAGAACAAACTGTGAGGCTGTGCATTTCTGTACCTGCCAGAACCAGATGATCTGTTTGCTGTTCCTGGTGTAGTGACGATACACAGTGTTTCTCTGCCAGTCCTGCAAGTCTACTTCCTGCATGCCACACAGCATCACCTGGTTTAAACACATACACACAAACACAGAGGATATAAACCAACATCATTCCACTGTAGTTGTGTATGCTTTGATTTCCAGGTTTAATTCAAACAAAAATAATTCTGTGGCATGTAGTAAGTTGGTTATTAAATTATTATTAGGTACAAGTTAGTATTACATTTAAACAGACAACGGAAGTCATTAAAATAGATCAAAAATGGTGCTCACCTCAAGCTCCTTTTCATCAAAGTACTGGAGCCACTGAAGTGGAACCACCTCATTGAAGCCGTCGAGAAAAGCTTTGGTTTGACCTTCCACCCCACGAGAGAACCTCCACTCTGCCATTAGACTGCAAGCCAAACAGTACAAATCTTCTTTAATATGTACTTTAAATGATATTCAGAGGTGAGTTTTTTTTTGATAAAACAAAGACTGTGAACCTGATGTACTCCTCCTTGTTCTCTTCAGTGACTTGGATGTTGGCACCATTGGGTTTGAGGTCATGAGAGGTGATCTTCCCCAAGATCTCCATGTCCACGGAGAAGAACATCTCCAGACCGCATTCCTCGATGTTGTTGTCCCTGAGGAAAGACTCAGATGTTGCCAAAGTACAACCAATTTTTAACACATCACGGAGACGCACAGGGAACTGTGTTTGCTTCAAACGCTCTGGATTTTTATCTCTGAGATATTCTTAAGTTGACCTTTTTGTACGTGGATAGCCTTTGCTCTTTCCATACTTCTGCGGTAAAAGGGTTTTCTGACTTCTAATGCAGGAGGTTAAGTTTAGTTAAGAATGAGTAAAAAGCAAATAAAGCAGGGGCAAAGCTACTATAAATAACCCCATTACAAGATGTTGTCTGGCTTTCTTCACTGTCAGCCATTCCCAGCTTTTACTTTATTGTTAATTCAATCAAAACATGGTCTGCATTTTAGTTTCTTCAAAGCTGCCAACTTTTCCACCTAACTCTTTCATTCTTTTAAACAGCTGCGTTAGGTCACTGCTCTGTAATGCTGCACACCGCATGAACCAGCTGCAAAGCACACTGATTAATCAAACTGCATTTGTACTTGAAGATGTCATTGAGGAGAAACACTTGAAGACATACAGGTGAAACCGTACGAAAAAAACGTTCAAAACTAAGTTCAGTAGTTCTTGCTAATATAAGATTAGCGGAACAGGTCGTTTCCTGTATGAAAACAACATCCTGACAAAATGACCACGTTATTAAAAAGCCTAGTGAGCCAGAGATTAAATGGAAACCATCACAGGTGGTCAAGACACTTCCAAATTTTACAAAGCTTTCATAAAAGCTATTTTGAGGATTCAATATAAAACACAACATGTTTGTGAGCAGTGGGAAAGGGACAAATGTTTTCCTTGAGGTCTCTCACTTCTTTAAGTAGTTGATTTTATGGGGTGTTCTTAGCCAAATAAGTGGACAAAAACCAGAGTGTTGTATGTTATGCACTATAAAACCTACCGCAACATATAGTGGACTGCATAAATGAACCGACTTGACTCCAGGTGTCATTTACAGTGTGTTCATTGTACTCGGGACCAAAAACAAAACAATTATGCAGTTTTCCAATTATGCAATTATGCAGAGTCTTGACTCAGCAATAGTTTGAGAAATGATACAGATATATTTGATAAGCCTTATTTGTACACAGCATTCCAAGAGCAACACTTTGATATGACCTCCATTATAAATAAAGCCTAAATAAACTGCACAATTTGTTCTATCAACAAATTTGCTTGAAAAGCACCCAATAACAAAAGTTCCTTAATAACGGTCAAGAGACCTTGAAAGTTATTCTAAGCAAAGTCAAGCAAAGAGAAACTTTCTAAACAATCAAATTAAGAGTACACTCTGTGGCTCTTTAACCAAAAGTCAACTCAGTAATAAGTGCAGTGAAATTAATTTTCTAGCCATGCCCTCTTCTCAAATGAATACAATATGGTAGGACTAACACATGAGAGATCGATTACCTGATCCATATGAGTGAGTTGTAGAACTCTGGGTCAATGGACTCAAGGTCTTTGAGTATTAGCTTCTTGTTCAGCATGCGTTTGTAGAAAGGCAGAGAGAAGCCTGTGTCAATGAACTTGCCATGGAAAAGTGCCTGTGGGTAATCAAGAGGAGATAAGGTTCTTTAACTGCTGGTCAATCAGAAAGCATCAAGATAAAGAGATTGCAGACAGTCTCACAGTGTAATTGCATATTAACAAAATAAGTAAATATTGGGAAGTGTAAAACAACACTGAACACTTTTTCTCTTGAGCTCTTATGATTTTGAAATAACTTTATCCAAAATATGACTTGTCTTAAAAAAAAGACTGGATGTGAGACACTGGTTGACAAATCATGTGTAATCTACTGTAACACAACCATCTGTGTTGTCATGATGGTTTTAATGTGTGCGAGAATCAAGTGAATGTACCATTGCAATAAAGCGGCCTATGAAGCAGAAGTAGGAGAGGTGGTCGGGGTTGATGGCTGACGCTGGGTTGATCTGCAGACAATAGTTGCTTTTTCCAGCGTATTCAAACAGACAGTACATGGGGTTCAGCACTTCATGGGACAACAAGAAGAACCACTCTCTGAAGAGAAGAAGGAGATGGAGGGCCATGAGCTGCACATTTTCATTTACTCTTTATACACAAATATTCTTTGGAATTCTTTAAAGTTAAAATTATATTTCAGTGTCTTTATTACCGGGCCAGGCCACCGTAATCCAGACCCTCCTCGCCTCTGAAGATGACGTACAATCGCCTCCTCAAGTCGTAAGGCTTCAGGGCCATAATCTAAGAGACAGTTAGCACACACACAACATCAGCAAGTGATGAGTGCACAGTTGTGAATACAGATTGTACAAAAATAAATAAAGAACGCTTGGTCGTTAAAGTATAACACAAAGTCTGTTCAACTTCAGGGATATCATTGTGCCCAGCTAGGAAGCAGCAGTCACTGTGAATCCATTTTAGCTGCTTTGTGCAAATCAAAGTGACAACGGGTGCACTTGAAAGACAACCCCCAAAACAGACCCCCAGTCAGTCAGAGGGATAAGGAGAGAGTAATGGTTCACGGGGCACTGCCTGCAAACCCACTTAGTGTTTGGGGGTTGTCTTAATTCCACTACACCCATTGTCACTTTGCACCAAAGCAGATTTTCAAATATTTTCTTGTAAAACAACGGGGGGCCTAGCAAAAAAAGTTTGGGAACCACTGCACGAAGGTACTACCTTATGCTGTAAACATCATCTTAAACACAAAGATGACAAAAGGAAAAGGACGCACTTACTTGCTGAAAGGAGTCTTCAAACAGTGTCTGCCTGGAGACGGTGATCTTCACATGGCTTGGGAGAGCATTAGACTGAGTGGAGACAAGAACAAAAAAGGTATTAGAGTGGGATTAGGAAATTGGAAGATCAAGTTAATCTCTCACCGTCTTTAATTCGTTAAGTGAGAGGAAACACAAACCTGGCACAAGTAGCGGAAATGGGCAAGCTTCCATCGAAAGCTGCGCTCGTATGCAATCTGAGGGCCTTTGGTGCTGAGGAGAAAAGAAGATTTAGAAAATGTGTTCAAGGGGGCCGAATACTTTTGTGAGCCACTGTAAATAGTTACATCCATTTATGTTTTTCAGTGTTTGCCCTGCATGGAAAATGTGCTCTAGGCATACATTTGGAGTTCAAAAAGAAATTACAAGGTTTCCTCAAAGGCCCGGTGTGAAATAAAACCATAAAACTGAACACCAGTGGGAAGTGCTTCTTTTGAATCCACATCCTGTTTTCTTCTTACCCAGCTTAATGCTATATGTACAGCATATCAGCTAAATTAAATCTCAAAATAACTCCAGCTGGCCTCATTAAACATGGCCCCTTAAACTTTACATAAGCACCTAAAGATGCAGGTCTTCAGACACCTGGTGCATAAATTGATTTGAAAGGTGTTCTTACACAGAAGACTTTCCAGTGCGGGGGTCGCTGAAAGTTGTGGTTCGGGTGTTGTGATCCACGAAGTAGCGAACCCCTTCCCTTGTGTACCGGATCTCCCAACCTTCAGGCAGAGGATCCTCATTCTGTAGCCTGCAGGCACACAGACAAAGTGTTATGTAGGTTTGTAGCTGCTGAACACAGACATTACCTACAAGGACAAAGTCCAAATTGAAAATATCTGGCAGCACTTTACTTCACTACTAAAGAGTAATAGAAAACAAGTTAGCATAAACCAAAGGCAAAACAATAAAATGTAATAAAATGTTAATATTCCTTTTAAAGAGTCAAACTCTAAACCATCAAATGAACAGCAGAAAGTTTTGTGTTTAAACCTTTTCAGCTATTTACTTTACTGCACTGAATCAAATTATAATGGCTAATTTAACTGAATTCCTTTGGGTTTCCTTGTTTTTTTGCTCAACTTTATTGGCTGAAGAACATACTGGTTCTGCAAAACCTGCCATGGTTATAGTACATTAAGATTAGATGAAGACACACAGGGAGTTGTAGCTTCTCGCAGCTTTAAAAATAAATTTAGCAGGTTTCATGACAGAAAAATAAGGAAACGAGAGGGTTCCAGGTACTGACAGTAAAGTAGGTCAAGATTGCAATAGTTTGATCTGTCCCATCTGACCATACACTCCTGCATGCTGTTCAAGAAAAATGGTGAAGTTACTGTGTGGCTACTAGTAAAGTTAACACAAAGTAGTAGAGCTGGGCGATATGAGATTTTTTCATATCACGATATGTTTTTTTCATTTCAGGCGATAACGATATCTATCACGATATAAGCCAAATAACTATATTTGTAAGATTTAAATGTGCCGTTGCTCACAAGTAAAATGTGAAATAATCAGCAGCTTGTTTTTATTTAAATATTTATTTCCCATAATAAGTTCAACAGGGTAGATGTACTTAAGGAACATGAGACTTTTTCAGATAAATAAAGGCAAATATTGCAAACTACACAAAAGGCAGCCGCTAAAGCGTTTAAGTTTCAAAATAGAACAAACGAAACAGACTAAATTGTCAATTCCACTTAGAAACAAAATATTAATTCTAAAAATAAATCTTAGCTTGTTTTACAGAAGAACAGACAAAATTGACTAACTTTTGTCAATATCAAATAAACTGAGAACTAAAAGGAAATTCTCAATCTCTCCTTGTTGTATAGCTGAGCTTTTCAAACAGTTTTAACAGTTACTTTAGTCTGACAAAAGCCGAATGACGAATTAGCGCTTCCAGTCAGAGACTGAGGCTACGTCCACACGTACACGGGTATTTTTGAAAACGGAGATTTTCCGTTTTCGTTTTAAAAAATAATCCCGTCCACACATAAAGGCAGAAATGAAGGAAAACGCTGCTATGAACATGCCAAAGCAGCAGGTGGCGCTAGATTCCTAACCGTGCAGAAATGTTGGCCAATCAGAAGTCTAGAAGCCTCGGTGGGAAAAAGTAAACAAAGCTGGGGCATAGAAGCAGACCCGAGTCGTATGTGTGGAGGGACAGTAACTGTGTGTATATGTAAGCATTTAAACACTGCAGAGAGTAGAATTAACAGTATTGTAGAAATTCATTTCACCGAAACAATAACGTGGCGCACAGTGTGACGCATGCACCAGTTTATTGTATTTCCAGACTTGCTTTCGGCACAATTTACAGTGCACGCTACTCTGTTTTTTGTCAGACTTGAAATAGCCGAAATACCTTCACACTACGGAACTTCTATGGCTCTTCCGTTCGACAATCTCTCCGGCATTGGAACCATCATCTGTTTTCTCTTCGGTCACGCTCGGTTGATTTTTCTAGTCGGCACACTCATTTCCTCCATTACGCGCTGGCTCTAGGTCTATCGCGATAGCTTAATTTCTCTATCGAGTAAAAGTTATATCGCGATACATATCGTTATCGTTCTATCGCCCAGCTCTACAAAGTAGCACCGCACAGTGAAGTTAATGGTTTACATCCAAAAGGCCACACTGGCAGAGTTTGTCTGTAGTGTTTTTCTGCCACTCACCCTTGGGTTCGAGGGTCTTCCCACTGTGTTGTCTTTGTGTTATGGTTGACAAAGTACACTCGATCATTGGAGTCAACACGCCTCTCTGAAATTTATTCAAATAAACACAAGAAATCTGTAGCGTAGCAACAGACATAAGAGACACTTGGTCCTACATATCAGTACACAGAAAAAGCTGTTAATTAATGAATCCTTTTAATCATTAAGCAGAGCAGAATGCTGACATTTAACTTTAAAACATATTGGGGATATATATTCAGAATATGCATATACTATACGTATATCAGAATCTGGCATAGAAATAGGTCATATGTACAGCCCTTTGCAAAAGTTTTGGTAACACTAAATGCGTTTTCCCCCTTTCTTTTCTTTATTGTTGTTATATTATTTTAACAGGTTCAAAATAAAGCCACACAATACAATCCAGCATAAAACACCAAAGGGGAGGAGACTGATTGGTCCAAACGTATTCTGCACTATAACAAAGACCGAAAACATGCATCCATTTTTCCTGACCAACTATCCAGCAACAAAACAAACAAGGACCTGTGAGCAATGGTGTGACCTCTAAAGGACTCTAGCAAGAACAGAAGGAACAATCTACCTTCCAGGTGTGTTGTTCCCTCTCTGCACGTGTAGAAACCTAGCACGATTGCTTACCTTATTAAGAACTGCTGATGTACTCCTAGCTCCACTTTTTAAGTATAGAACACAAAGTACTGACACCAGAAAAAGCAAGCACAGCTTTTAGAGAAAAATGAATGTCAACTCACCCCAACCAGGAGGCAGTGGGCCAAGAGGATCATTTTCAGCAGACATCATGGATGCCTGCAAACAAGGGATACACAGATGGACACTCATTGGGGAAACACCAGGAAGGTGCAAATCTAGTCACAAAAGCCCCAAAAGCAAAATAAATAAAAAATAAAAAATAAATTGTTCAAAAACTATTTGTCGAATAGTACTTGATGTGAAGTGGTCTTTGTAGCTGCCTACTGGTAGAAGCTTAACACCTACTTGCCTTTTTATTTATGCTGTAAACTAATCATGAAGATGTGAAGACGACATCACTGATAAAAGACCGCCTCTCATATATTAAGTTCTGTTTCTCACCTTTGGGCTAAATGAGCTGGGCTGGGTGCCAACAGTATATTTAGTAAGTGGGTTTACAAAACAAAAGTCCCGAGACAACGAGACGAGATTAAGGGTGGAAAGAAAAATGACCATCAACAGCTGGTCCTTTGAATGTCTGAGCTCATCATGATGATAAGACTGACGACAACCTGTTTACTGAGGCGGCTACGGGAGATTGTAAAATTGGTGGTGAAAATGACTGAAACCACAGCTGAGTTAATCTCTAAGCTCTGTATTTTTACAAATGAAATTTGATGAGATTCATTCTACTGGATGAAAATCATTTTGGAAAAAACGAAAGTTGGCTTAAACTTGGTAACATATTTCTACATTCATGCTAGAGCTAATCTAAAGTGGTCAGAGACACTGATGTCTGCCATTTTCTGTAGTGCTGGATAAGTAACAAGCTGATAAACCCTGAAAGCTGTGTGTATCCACTTAGTCTGCTGAGTCAGTAATGCACAGATTACATAGAGTGAAAGATCAAAGGACGGCAGATAGTAGGGCTGCACGATTTTGCATAAAATGAGAATCACGATTTTTTGGCTTAGAATTGAGATCACGATTCTCTCACGATTTTCTTTTCCAGTATAAATATTTATTGTATACAGTATAAATTCCAGTATAATTATTCCAGTATACAGTATAAATTCCAGTATAAATTCCAGTATAAATATTTATTGCACTTATTAACTGCACATCAACTTCGTAACAGTTGAGACTGAACATAAAAACAATAAATAAACATAAAAACAACAAATGTCTCACGTTTTGTTGTTGCCGCAAAATGTTGAACTGCTTGAAATTCCGTCTCCACCTTTGCTCGACGCTGCGTGTATAGAGCAGGTAGTGCAACAATAGAAAAATAGTTGCGGGACGGCACTGTGTAGCGTTTGTCTAGGGTGTTGCTGGGAGCCATATCTTTGGTCAGGTGATAAGTGATAGCCTCCGTAATTTCTTTGTGCCTGCGGGAGTTCGACGGGTGTAGGGAAGCGCTGTATAAGGTTCCCGTTATTGATGTTTGGGTGGTTGACCGGAACGGATTTTCTCCTGTCACTTTCTCGTCATCCCTGACGTGCTCTCCGTTGTTTTTTCCCTGCTAATTTTAGCATCACACGGCACAGCTTCTGTATCACGTGGTATAAGGCTCCGCCCTTGTCATTTGTTGAGCAGGAAGAGTGAGCGCTTGTTTTCATGCAGAGTACGTCCCAGATCAAAATGCGGTACAATCGTCGTCTTTTTTTTTTTTTTTTTAATTTTTTTATTAAATCGTTGTCATTTGGAAATGAGATCGCACATAAGTATGAATCGAGATCGCGATTTTCTAACGATTAATCGTGCAGCCCTAGCAGATAGCAGCATTTCAGTCAGCAAAATGTGGTTTTTGCTCTGAGTTTATTTACAGGGCACTTGTTATAAAAACAAGTGAAAAGAGTGCAAATTTTTCAGTCATTAGGGCTTCAGGGCTTCTTTTTGATGAGGACCTTGACTTCTAAAAGAAAAAGGGATATGGCTTGGTCTACATACTAATAATAATGCAATCAAAATAACACTATTTTAGATTGTATTAGAGCCTCTCTTTTAAATGGGCAGCATGTAAGTTACTTATTTATATGTATAAATATGAAAACAAGTAATTAGGCAGAAGAGCGAGTGTGGTGATGTGTCTTACAGAGTAGAGGTATCTCTGGTTAAACTGGTGCATAGCTCCCTGCAGCTGGCTGCGCTGGCTCTGCCACTGCTCAAAATTGCGCACCGATTCCATAGTGGGACGCTGCCATGTGGTGGTGCGGGTGTTGTGGTCCACATAATAGATCCTACCCCGGTCATCCACTCGACGTTCCCAACTGGTAGAAGGAATGAGATGGGATGGTAAAAATAGAGAAATACACATGAAAGTACATTTCAATGCCAGAAACTGACATGTAGGTGATTAAACAAAAAGACTGAAATAACTACTTACACCTGCAAACAACAAAAGTAAATATAGAAAGAAGGTGCTGTATTCTGGACTATAGGAGAACATGGAGTATTTACATTCAATTCACAGCTAGTTGCTAGCCCGTATAGACCTGCACTATAATATTTTGGTGGATCCCAGAATGCAAAGCATACGTGTCTAAGGGAATTTTGTTGGCCCAGACTTGCAACGTGCATCTGGTAGTTGGTTTGGATCAAGGTTGGATCATGCTCACAACGTAAATGCACTGCTCTGGAGTTCATTTGGAACTGTTGTTTCAGTCTGCCCCTGAGTGCTTATTGTGTTCATGTTTGATTTAAACAGACTAAACACACCAAGTGTGACAACAACATAAGACAAAGGTGAGACCCTCACCCTGGTGGTAGCGGCTGTGGTCTTTCCCAAGTAGTCGTCCTGGTGTTGTGGTCTACATAGTACGTTCTCCCGTGTGGGTCTTTTCTCTGCTCCCACCTAAAAGATGCAAAATTAAACAACAAACAAAGGATGAAAAATTTGGTCAACGTCACTCTACTGTTGTCATATTTGTGTGCGCACTGGTGTTTAGGTAATTTGAAAACAGAAATAAATCAAAATAAATACAGTAATACTGATCAGTAAATGAGAAGCAGGGGTTGTTTTTGTGTTTTTTTTTTACCCTGGTGGAAGAGGATCTGAGGCTCCAGTATTGGGGACCTGCTGCCTGGGCTTGGCCCCATCTGTAGTTACTGTTGCACTGCTACTATTACTACCACCTCCACTTCCTGAAGCATTTGTTTCAGCAGGCGCCGGGGAGGATGACGACGAGGACGTGGTGACCCCCTGGTTTGGAGAGGTGAATGTGGAGGAAGAAGAGGATGCAGCAACGGCAGTGGCAGAATTAGCAGCAACAGAAGAGGTTGACGATGATGTGGAAGCAGGCGGGGGTTGAGATGTGCTATTTGGTGCTGTGTCAGAGTCTGGCAGGGCAGCATCCTGAATGCAGTCCTCGTGGTCACTTCCAGAGGGCAGCACATCACTTCTTGTCGCAGATGACTGCCCTTCAGCAGCATCACAGGACTCCCCATTGACTGCAGGCAAGTCACAATAAGACCGGAGTGCCGTTTACTTGTATAACTCAATCCATTGATGTCAGTAATGCCTCAATGCCTCAATAAATAAATACATAAATCAGTCTTTTAAGCTGTTGTCTGCAACAACCGACTTTTAGTGTAACAGTCTAGAAGTCTGCATATGTCCACAGAACATGGATAAAGTGATAGAAACCGGCTTATCAGCAAGGATCTCTGTGAAGGCAAATACATCTATTACGTTGGAATTTATGAGAACAAAATGAATGATAAGATTATTAATTGAACCCAAATTTTTAGAAGGTGAAAACTGTCTACTTGAGCTACTTTTCATGCACCAAAGTTAGCCTATGGAACTCTTACCAGGTACCAGTTTGGTATTCTGATAACCCCACACAGCCAGTTTCCATTTGCTCTAACTGTGTGTGTGTTCTTTATATGCAATGCCATTAAAAAATTTATATTCTGTCATGAATCTCAGCTCAATGTGGCCTGTCCTCCGAGTTTAAGTGCACTCTGCTTTCACTTCGCTTTTCTTTCCAAGGAGATTGGATAGAGGTGCTGAGAGCAGCAGAGATTAAAGGCTTCCCTTAATGTAATTACTCCTCTTCTCTACTCTTCACTAGGTTCACATCGACCATGGAGAGCATAAACCTGAGGTGGTTTGAGACCATCCAAGGCACTATAACATATAAATGTTACCAGGGTGCTCTAATAATATTCAGTCTTATCCAAATCAAGTTATTTTTTGTCTAAAATAAAAAACTAAAAACAAAACAAAAAACAACGATAAATGAGTTTTGTAATGTGTACTGTAAAGTAGACATTACAGCATGTGCAAACTCACCCATCCTACTCTCATTATCACTGTCTGAGGGTTGGTGGACAGGGGTGGAGTTGGTTGTGGAGTCTCCGTTGACGACATGACCAAGAGCAGGGCTGCAGGAGCTTGAAGGCACCTGACCATCCGCACCACTGGAGGCTGAACAGGAACCTGACCTTGGGCCCAAGTCTGTACCATTCACTGTGCTTGAAGATAAAATACAGGAGATTTCATCTTTTTATTTTTTAATTCAAATCTGAATTGCTCATGAGAACAAGCAACTGTGTGCTACTTCACTGCCTCCATGGCCATCGGATCTGAGTTATAACACTGAACTGATTGTTTTGTAGAGGAAAACAGGCTATAATAGGATAGTACGGTGATGTAATGAGTACAACTAAAGAGGCTCCTTTGTGAGCTGACAGAAAGAGACCATCGCAAAACCTGCTGTCAAGGCCAACCTTTGTCTTTGTGAGAGGTGGGTTCTCTGTGTGATTAGGAAAACCCAAAAGAGATGGCAAATACAGATAACTCACATTAATGAGTTTTTTTTACTAGTCAGCATATTTACAAGCCATAAAAGCTCTCCCTATAATTACGACTCAAAAGCTGTTAAGATGCTGTGCACAGGAAGTGATGCCAACAGATTTTCAAACACTGAGTCAAACCCAGGTGGACCTGCTTAAGGCGAGTTGATGTGATGCTGAGACAAAAGACAGGGTACCAATTACAAAAACAGAAAAACATGCACAGTTTGAAGACAACAATGCATCACAGGCCTACAGGCTTTATCATGTGGTTTGACAGGTTATAAAACCTGCTGCTGCTAGATCCACAGAAAGGTTCCTTTACTTGACCATTTAAAACTGGAAACACAAACTGAGGGGAAAGAACAAAGGAAATGCAACAAAACTTTAAATACAAGTGCGCTCATGCTCACAGGTGTACACACGGGTGCTCATAGACACAAACTGCACCCTTTTTGGCTCCTACCTGAACGCACACTGTGCGCTGTAAATCTTATGTGCTGCATAATAATATTTAATATTTACTGCTATATACACACACACACAGAGTATCACGATGGTGTTGTGTTTATTATATTGCTGTTTTTTTAATTTGCTTGTTTTCTCTCCCTCCCCCTCTCAACAGGTGATCCAGGTGATATGTATTTTTTGCCCCCCCCCCCCCTTTCTTTGCCCTTCATCAGTATTCCTCTTCCCCCTCCGTCTTTGTTTCCCTCCCTCTCCCCGGTCATGTCTGCCCCGTCTGTAACAACTGAAAATAAAATAAATATTAATAACAACAAAGGTCAATTAAATGGACCAATACGGTAAGGCAGGTATGGTCCACTTGGTAAAGTAATTCCGTTTGGCTTCTCTCTTTGCCTTCAGACAATAATTCTGATGGCAAAAGAACCAAACGGGACAGGCGGCAAAAAGAAGGAAACGCAACAAATCAAAGAGGAATAAACAGAAGACAGAAATCAAGGCACAGGCATTACAAAGGGAGAAAAAGGCCTCCTGTGTGAAACGATACAGATCACTTAACAGTAACAACAATAATTTAGAGCCAGGTTTTGCTGAGCACTGAAGGTTTTAAGTAAGTGAACTCACTGCAGGTGTTAACACAAAAACACTAAAATAATAACACAAAAATGTAGGTTGCATGGACACTATAAAAGAGAGCTGTAGCTAACTGTGACATCATCCACTGGTTTCTCAATTTCTGTTTTGAAGCCTTCAGAAGGTGTATTCATGATCGCCATCTTGGTTTAAGGAAAAAAACAAAACAAAACAAAACAACAAAAACAAAAACCCAGATGTGATGAGCAGGGGCGGGTCTAACTGTGAATCTACTTGCTTATCATTCACATGTCATTAGGCAATGAAGATGCCCTGGATAATGAATGCATTTTGAAATACTGCATGATCAAGATTTATTATTCAGCATATAAATGGATAAATAAATGACCGAGTCCATTAATATAGCAGGAAATTGTGTACATAGGTCACGACAGCAAGCCATTTTTCATAACATTCTGTAGGACTGGAAATGCGTTTGCCATCCCGACTACCTGGGCCCTATTTCAGGAAGCCGGTTTAGAGCAAAATCTGAGTAAGTATACCCTGAGTTAACGAAAACTCTGGGTTTTCGGTTTCACAAAGCGAGTTTAGATTAATTCTGAGCGAGTTACTATGACAACACACTCCGTGAAGCTAACCTGCCCCCTAGCAGGTTTACTTCAACTAACCCTAACTTTCTCCGCCTCTTTGTCGGAAACCTGACTGTAGGAAGTGTCAGACATGGCGTGTCCCTTCCTTGAAGAGCCAGTAGATGTTGAAGCCCAAATTCTCCGCAGAGCTCTCCGCCGGGAGAGAGTGATCAGAGCGCGTTTGGACATTTTATCATTTCCTGATGATTTCCTGTGTGAACGTTACCATTTTTCAGCACAATCTATAATTGATTTGAATAACATCCTCAGGCCTAATATTGCTCATGTGACACATCGCGGACATTCTCTCAGTTCTGTACATATTATTCGTATCGCACTTCGGTTTTTTGCAAACGGGAGCTTTCTGTATAATATTGGTGACGCTGAGCACGTTTCCAAGGCTACCGTCTGTCGGGCAGTCAGGAATGTTACAGTTGCACTGAAACGTCTCCTGTACTCGTTTGTGTTCCCCGGTCATAGACCCACAAGATTTATCAAAGAGGGATGCCACAAAATTGCAGGTATCAGGATGAACGAAACTTAATTCATGATGTGGTGATATTTGAACTACTACTTAAATTTTACATTTATTCTCACGGTTCCCAGGCGTGATTGGCTGTATAGATGGCACTCACATTCCAATCATTGCTCCTTCAGTAAATGAAGGAGACTATGTGAACAGGAAGTCTTTCCACAGCATTAATGTACAGGTACATAGTTCCCTGTAGCATTTCAAACTAACAAATTATTTCATTATAGTAATGGATGCTAATTTGTGTTCTCTGCACTGTGAAGATCATATGTGATGCTGCCAACATTATCACAAATGTGGAAGCCAACTGCTCAGCCTCTGTGAGTGGTGGTGGTGGAGGACCCCCACCTGTTTTTCAGGCCTCCGCTTTTTTTCTGTTGGCTATAACGGGTCACATTTGAGCATACAGAGTAAGCAAATATGTACTTGTAATGTGCTCAGATAATTTCAATAAGTGCTTACAGAAAGAAAATTAATGTAGCCTCTAACTGCAATTGATTTATATCGGACAAACAGACCAAGCACTATGGCTCATAATACAATTACACCTTACCTGTTTGGACTATATTTTTATATTTCATTTTTACTTGCTGCCAGGAACGTTTGGGGCCTGTTGGGTTGCACCTGCGCTCACATCACATCACAAAATAAAATGTATGAAATAAAAAATAAAATAAAATATAATAAAATAACGTGTTAAATGGGTGGAAATCCCTAGATCAATGTTTAAATTAACACTCATGCATTGACTCTGTCGGCCATGTTTTGCCATGCATGCTCCCTTTCTTTTGTAGCTGAGGCTGTGTTACTTTTGTCCCGCAAAATTTGCATGTTATCGCCCACCCCCGTGACATCACGCTCCAAAGCCCTATACTGCCATCAGAATTTCGGCCTCAAGCGCTGTAAAATACATTGACCGCGCCTTCTTTCCCTCCGTCTCCATGGTGACTCGCTTAATCTGTGCTCCACTAATCAGGGCTTTATGTATCCTCGTGCGCGCGCTTAACTTGGGGTTAAAGCAACTCCACGTTGATTGAACTACTTGTTATCAGCCTTTCTGAAACCGAACATTCCGAGTTGGACAGTTCGGGGTTACTCAACCCTGAGTATCGTTTTTCACTCTGAGTTTTCTAAACCGGCTTCCTGAAATAGGGCCCTGGTGACCAAGAGACAGAATTAAGCCACATTACCTTTACTTTTCCACCCAGAAGCTCCGTCCATGTTTTATACTGTCTAGGATGTTAAAGCAGCGGGTGACATGTCATATACGTCTATGCAAGAATCTCAGTTTATCTGCAACTAAAAATTCAATACAGTTTGCGAGACTGCTAACTACCTTTGTAAAACCACAATGAAGTTGGGTTTTTAATAGGTTCCAACTATTTAGTTATTCAAACACACAAACATTTTATGTTCACAACAATTTAGGGAAAATTTAATGTAGTAGCATTTAAAGTTCAAGCAAGCACTAAGGCACAGTTTCTTGTGGCATCTCAGAGCATCCTCACTTTGTTTATTAATGTTATGTAAAAATGATTTCAAAATGAGTCATTATTTTATGCTTATTCCTGTTTATACATTTCTTAAAAGGTTTAAAGGGGATTTGTTCACAGATTATTGTTTAGAGAGATGGATTCATGTGCATATATTTGCTGCTTTAACTGTCTTGCATTCAAGATGTGTGTTTAGGGTTTCAATGTTTAGGTAACAATGACATGGGGAAAATTATGTCTGCCCGCCACAATTGTCCTTCGGCTGGCCATGTTTGCAATCTGTCTGTGCACTTGCACATTTCTGGAACTCCCAGGAAGTGGAAACAGCTTTAAATATCCTACTGTTTGTGTCTTGCAGTCTTCTCAGTAGCTGCAATGCAGAGAGGAGCCAAGCAGCCACAACCCTCATAACCACCCCCCATCTGCTGTGAAGAGTATTTTTTTTTGTGGCTCTTCAATAGAAGCCAGTACAGCTCACTGAAGGGCACTTGTGACAGATAAGACTGGCACAAGCAGCTAGCGTGAGAAATTAAAACACAAAGGGGACGACGGTCTTAACTGAGAAGTAGCAAGACAGAGAAAGACAAGACACAGACCTCACGGGGCTAGCAAAAAACAGGACATGAGTATAAACAGCAATGGAAAAATATGGCTTCGTGTATTCCAGCACAACTTATTGCATTGAAACAAGGCTAACACACTTATCAGCCTGTTAGCATTCTTTAACTTGAGAATAAGCATGCTCCCTGGTTTGAAGCAGTAATTCTTAAGTAGATAGAAATTTGCTTTGCGCGGGGGGGGGAACTATGCGAGCGAACATAAAATGTCCCAAAAAGGGTTAGTTTGCCTTTTCAGTTTTACCTGCTGGCAGCCCTTGAGGATGAGGAAGATGAATCTCCGTTTTCATGGATGGCGTCACCATTCTGTTGGACCTCTGAAGATTTAAGAAACCAATGTTAGCCTAGAGATAACGGGATTATGTATGCTGGGAATTCATTCAACTCAATCTGTATGCACAATCCATTCACATACTGTTAATACAGATGAAAGACCCCTCCGCCCCTCCTCTCCCTTAGAAAAAGAAAAAAATAAAATAAATCACCCACCCCTGACATAAACACTGAGCTCACTGGAGCCATTTGGTGCATTGCCGTTGGTAAGTGGTGCCAGTTCCTCCTGGTTGGTGACAGTGAGTCCATCAAGGTACACAGTCAGCTCCCCCATGGGCACTGTCACCCCCTTCTGCTCCGCACTCAGCTTCAGCACTTCCTTCACATTCTCTACTGTGGATTCAAAGCAAGGACAGTATTAGAAACAGCAAATAATAATTACAAATAACGTTTAAAAAAAAAAAAAAAAAACCCTAAAATTACATGACACTATGCTTCTGCATCTTTGGAGGATATTATCGGGGTCATGCAACACATAGTACTAGTGAGCCTGATTTAAACAATCCATAATGAAGTGGTTTTCTGTTGGGTTTCTCCTGAATACAAACATTTTTTGAGCTGGGAAAAACCCTGTTTTGATGCTGTCCTAACCGTATATTTACTAAACAGTTAGACAAATTACAACCTACACTTTCCACATGTATCATTTGCTACTTTCTGCAACAAAAAAGTTACATTTTCTGTCATGGTCTTCCAAGGCTCGAGTGAGGTCCAGCGTGGCTTTGCCCAGCAGAGCATCTGCTTTCAGGGTGTGGTGGCTCCAAACTTTGAAATCCACCTGTGTGTTTGGAGTTACATTCCTAGAGAATCATAAACAAACACGCACAAAATATGTGTAATTCTTGAAATTCCCCCCAAAATCTTTTTAAACAATTCAAATAGATTTATGCTATCACAAAAAGGAAGAGCAGCAGTTAAAACTGTACTTTTAGTTTTTTAAAGTTAAAAAAACAAAAACAAAACTGGCAGTATTTTAATCTTCTTTTTACTCTAGGATGACTCAACTAAGGAATAAAAGGCTCTTATTGTTGAAACGCTCTGCAATACTCACACAGACTTATATTTCAAATACACTGAGATTTAAGAGCAACTCTAGAACTTTTATAAAGCATTTGTGTGTGAATCAGTGAATAAACTTATTGGTAAGGTGAGCAAAGGGAACACACTGAATTGATATGACATGTAACTATGATTCAACAGGTCCCCCTCTCAACAGTTATTCCCCACCTCAGGAAAGTATAACAACAAACAGAAAAAAATTTTTTTTGAAGCTTTGCATTCTTCTAGTTTCTCTATTTTTCAACACCTTCATCCCCTCAGAGCACCAATAACTTGTTATTTATCCTGGGTAACCAATGTACCAAGCACACATGATACCACTACCCTTTGATTTCCATCTTCAAAATGAACACTACACAGCACAGTAACTACATTTAGGTCTCTGAATATCAGCCTAAAGAAAAACACTGAATATTAAAGCCTTTGTGTAGCACCCATAACAGCTTGCAAAACATCCATTGTGTAAACACGAGACCACAAACAAGCAGCGCTCTGTCTTGTCAGCAATAATGACCCCATCAAGCCAATTAGCATTTTCAACGACATGCTTCTGACATATGGCTGAGCCAGTCGGAAGCCAGAGAGCTGCAAACGTCTGCCATGTTCAGGATGATGGCTCCATTAAAAAAACACCATTTACAGAACTTTTCTAGTCCAGTCTGACCACTCAAAGAACTGCGGGCTTTTAAATGATACAAAGAGTTTTGTATATTATCATACAACTTTTCCCTTAGTTTAATACTTGTAAAATCAGCCATCTGAGGGTTCTCCTGCTCTTATGATTGCCTAATAAGATTCAACAACCACTCTTGGATTAAATACTGTATAAGACTGCTGAACCAAACAAAAAACAAAGCACCACAGAAACTCTCTGTCAACAGCTTTTAATGTCAACACATAATACTGCAGAACAGCTTCTGGAAACGTCATACCTTTTTGCTTGTT